>NW_010108482.1:0-290 GCF_000699245.1 Pterocles gutturalis | reverse complement strand
CACAGACCCCGCCCCCCCCCACCCTGGAGTGTACCCCAGGAAAGCTTCAATGCAATGCTGGCGGGATGTATGAGTGTGCAGGTGAGTGTGTGAGTGTGCCTGCGATGGGAGGGGGGGCATGATGCGTGTTTGCCTGTATGGGGGGTGTGTGTCAGTGTGCATGCATGTGGCCATGTACATGGGATGTACAAGTGTGCCAGTGCCTGGACGTGCGCTGTCGCATGCCACAGTAAGCGCCTTGCCCAGGCTGTGCCCAGTACCCTGGCACCCCAGCACCCTGACACCCCAGC
>NW_010108481.1:24421-36015 GCF_000699245.1 Pterocles gutturalis | reverse complement strand
TATTTTAAAATAGATCAAAAATAGCAGATTTGATCTGATTTTTTTTTCTTTTTCATTTAATGTATATTTTGGAGAGACCTATTTCACACGGAATTAAAATCAAAGAACTTTTATATTGCAAAACTGCAAATTAATTGAAAAGCTCTTCACAGAAATCTCACGCACTAGTATGCCAGAAAGAAAACTTCCTATCATTTCAAGTAAAGTAAGGCAGACCTTGAAGATCCCATCTACTGAAAATTCCTAAGGTAATTCTAAACTTTCTAGAATAGTTAGCCTCTTTTTGAGCAACAGATGCAAGATTTATCTATAGGTATTACTTCTACTTTTGCCATTGATAATTGTTAGAAGAGCGCTCAGTTAAGTGTTAGGAATTGTAGAAATTACAATAAACAAACATATAAAAATAGTAATTCTGAGCATCGGAAATGTTAGACATTCCTGTATTATACAAAACATGTAGTAATCAAAATATCCACTTTTGTCTCTTGGTTAAGCTACAGTTAGCAACAAAAGACTTCATCACGTTGCTCTTAAAAATTGAGAGCTGTTTACTGACTACATTATTTTTCAAAATGTGACATAAACATGAAAAGGCATAGAAGGTGCTTGCAACTGTGAGACCACAAAATGAAATAAAAGGTATCGACGTACTTGTCAGTACATACTAGAATTGTTTACAATTTGTCATGTCAGCAAATTTTTTTGTAAGTTCACATTTACACATTTTTATGAACAGCACAGTAATGTTGATACTATTTCTGTTCCTGTAGGGATAGAAAATAAAATTTTAGATACACAGAACTTCTGAAAATGTAGCAAATAAGCTTAGTAGAGTAAATTATGACTATCAGCAGTCCTGGGGAGTCAATGCAATCTGTGAAAGGCTTATCTAGATTTGCAGATCTTCTGTGATGTTCCTTAGAAAGAAAGGTATATCTCCCCTGTGCTCCTACTCCACAACACTACATCCGCTGTGTTTGTAGGCATCTACAATAAAATCTTTTATATTTTCAGACTGGCTTGTGCTTTTATTGGGCATTTTGCTTTGAATTCTAATTCCTGTGAATTAATTTATGTGTATCTATCATATAATGATACTTAAGAAGGTCTATGTTCCGGGTTACACTCAGTCCTCAGCACACAACAAAATGAATGAGCATCTGAAAGGTTGTGAATATACCAATGCACAGGTCCACAATCTAAAAAGAATTTTTATCTTGCATTTATGGAGATCCCAGTATCAGCCTAGCTCCTTTGAAATATGATTCTCTCCTGGGCAATAAATTCAGCTTTATATTGAATTTTTCAAAATACTTAAAGCATCTTCACTGCCATTATATTTGAGTACAAATTATATTAGCATACTATACTATACATTGTTCATTAATAATGCTTTTTGGTATGTTGCAGCATAGACTCATTTTAAACAGTCTTACTCTATTCATAAACTTATTAATATCTCCTTTTTTTCTCCTTGTACAATGTTTAGTGTTAGAACGTCAATTAATGTAGGATAGGGTTATTTTCATAAAACCTAGCAAAACACACTGTTAATATTTATTCAGCATATTTTTTTTCAAATGCAACTTCCCTAGCTCTTTTTATCATTATATATGTTCCCTAATTCTTTTTGATACATCTAGTAATCACACACTAATGGTAGAAACAGTCAAGATGTGAAATGAAAACAAAATTCCTCTGTCCATAATTTATTTTTAAATCCACTGGACAAGGAGTAAGGTAAGATAAGTTCTAAGTGGTGATGCCTAGTTTCAATTAATTTATTGTAAAAATAGTTTTATTTTTGTTTTAAATCACCTAGAATAGGACATTCACACACATGTTGATAGCGAACTTTATTATTCCATGAGCACAATATCTGCTTTCTTCTAAAAACAGAAAGCATAAACAAAATGAGGAACTGGTCTTTGGCTGCCCAGGCAAGGTATAAAATGACTCTAAAATGCATATCTCAAAAATTTGAGAATATTGATAATATTTGATAATATGATCAAAGAAAGACAAACAGAAAAATCATGACTAGGCAACAGGAAATTACATAGGCACATATTATTTTGTCTGTCAGTAGATATGATACTCATCTGAAAACATTAAGAAATCTTCTGGCATTTCTCCCCAGTTTCTAACATATTTGGTCTCTACGAAATTCCCTTGCAGTTCAGCACAATAGTCTTCCTAACTTGGTGTGATATACTGTTGTGTAATACCATACAGCTGGTCACAGAGATAACAATCAAGGCATCAAGGTTTAAATATTTCCCCACTGCCTATAATCAGTAGGTATAAGGGTTGAATAATGTCCTGCACTGCTAATTCAGAATTTAACTCTTTACTGAAACAATGAATCTGTTATTATTTAACGAGTTTGTCAGCCTGTTGAGATGTTCCCAGATTTTAGCTAGAAGCTAATAGTCCCTTCTGCAAGTGCTATAAAGCACATCCTCCAAAACTTGCTGCGGTAAAGAGCAGCAGAAGCAATGACTGAAGAAATATCTATGTCTTTTTCATGCAAAGGCAATCCCCACAAATTTCTTACATTCATTTTCTGACATCCTCTCTATTTCTGGCAGAATACAACAATTTGTAAAGAAATGAGGATCAATATGTAGTCCAACCATTAAAATATGTATGTTAAAACCCATTTATACAAACCCAAAATATACAAACCATATTCTACGTAAGCAAAACACTTGCTTGATGCAAATATGCATGAACTACTAATTTACTTTTTTTATGCCTTTCTATTAAAACTGACACACAATAAGAATATAATTTTAGATTTAAGTCCAGGAAAGATTTACTAGAATGCTTTTCTTTGAGACATAAGACTAAAATGAATTTACTGTTTTTTTACTTCTGTTGTAGTTTTATCCTGGCTGGCAGCAAAACACCACAACACTGCTTGCTCACACTCTCCCCTCCCAGGGATGGAGGAGAGTATTAAAGGGGTAAAGGGAAAAGAGACTCCTGTGTTGAGATAAGAACAATTTGATAACTAAACTACAGTAATATTGGAAATCATAATAATGATGATAGTAGTAGTAATATATACAAACATATAAATGAGTGATACACAGTGATACGGCTCACCACCCAATGACCAAAGCTCAGCTCATTCCCAGCTAGTGATCATGGAGCAGGGAGAGTCCTGAAACAGTAATCCCAGAATGCAGATAAGAGCCCGAGTGTCTGAGAGACCGAGACGGCCCTGAGAGAGGGGCAACCCAGAGGGAGACAGCCCAGAGCAAGAGCGTACTTCTGGGCAGAGCTTCATCTCTACACTGGGCATGACATGCATGATATGGAGTAGACCATCGGCTGACCTGGGTCTCAATCCCAAACCTAAGGTCTAAACCTAGGCTAGTAGTTGGGGCTGTGCTCCCTCACAGCTTCTCCTGCCCCTGCAGACACAGGCACAGCAGAGAAGCTGAAAAAGACCTGGGCTGTCCCAGCAGAAAATATAAACATCAGTATGCGATCAGCTTCTCCTCAGCACAAAACCAAACACAGTCTCTTACTACCTACTATGAAGACAGTTAATTCTGTCTCAGCTGAAACCAGGATAACTCCTCACTCATTTTAGTTGGCACTCTGGACATTTTTGTCTGTTGAAAAAGGAAAGCTAATTAATATTTGTAGGGGAAAAAAACAAAAACAAAAACAAAACCAAAAACAAACAGAAAAACCCCAACAACAACAAAATAACCCAACAACAGCTACAGAACAAAAACATTTTCTAAACGCCTATAGAAAGCAAACTCTGGAGATATGCATCAGGCAGAAAAGTACATCATAATAGCCTAAGAATCCAATATTGGGGTTTTTTTGTGGTTTTTTTTGTTTGTTTGTGTGTTTTGGGGGTTTTTTTGGTTTTTTTTTTGGTTGTTTTTTTTTTTTGGTTTTTTTGGGTTTTTTTGTCTTATGTTGTAGTGCTTTTCTCATTGTACTGAGGTTTAAGATTGTACCTCATTGTATTAAGCCC
This sequence comes from Pterocles gutturalis, assembly GCF_000699245.1. Lineage (NCBI taxonomy): Eukaryota > Metazoa > Chordata > Aves > Pterocliformes > Pteroclidae > Pterocles > Pterocles gutturalis. The sequence continues at coordinate 32,009 of NW_010108481.1, read as the reverse complement.
ACTCTATTGGTAGTCTTACCAGAAGGTGATGCAAAGCAGATGGTAAAAGCATCTCCAGAATTTTAGTGGTTTGCTAAGCACTCTCAAAACCTTATCAGAGTGTTTTTCTTTCCTGAACAGAGCACTGGTCTGACTGAATCTCCGTCCATAACAGGAGAGAGGAATGGGTAACAATTGGCTGCTCCCTTCGTCACTGGGAAAAAATCATTACAAAGGTGTGACATCAGCAATCAACAGCTGATCATCAGGAGACCAACGGTGGAGCTGACTCTGCTACACGTGTAGATACATATATGCAAGGAATAAATGTTTCTGAGATGAACATAGGATCTTGGTACAGAGAGATTTTATATCTCCATGTGTGATCCTTTCGTTCTTACTCAAGCAAGCACTTTTTTACTCAACTGCTCCAGTATAATTCTGCAGGATCTTGTAATTTGAAGTAGTAAGAGCTTTCCCACTAACCCTAGTAAGCCAAAAAAGTTCACAATGATGTGTAAGGGGGTTTTTTGGATTTGTTTGGCTGGTTTGGGGTTTTTTGTTTTGTTTTTCCCTATTGTAAACATACTATAAATCCAGAGTTCATAACTGTGAATAAGACTACTTCCAAGTTTTCTTTGTCCCGTGTTAGGGACTGATATTCACTATTTAATTATAACAGTATTTAATAGTAAGCACCTATATAGTAGGTTTTTACAAAAAGTTATGTAGAGTACTTTTTTAATATGTACCTTTATATCACAACTACTATACCCATTTTACAGACAAAAGCCATTTATATTAGGCAAATTGTCCAAAATCAAAATTAGTCAGTGATATAATCCTGCTACGAGTCCTACCTGATATAAGCTCACAATATAAGGACCTGAAAGTTCCTCTATTAGTCAGACCCTTACCGTACCGTATCTGTGTAAGATATGCTATATTGACAACAGGCTGGATAAGAACAAATAGTGGCAAAATGAAAATATTTCTTTCACAGTGTAAGCAAGGAAAGCAAAGCAGCTTTCTTCTGCAGTGTGAATATCTTTGTTTGGTAAACTGTTTTCAGTCCCTCCACGATGTTCGTTTCCACTGTATGGCTGAAGCAAAATGTGCTGCCTGCGCCGTGGTAAGATACAACTGTCCCCACAGACAGGATCTTTCTGTCTCTGTTCGAAGTTCGCATTGCATTAGATGCCCTTAGTTATTCAACAAGCACCATCATCCACTTTTCACCAGCAGCCCCAAGCCTGAATCACATTTTTATGTACAGTACCCAGTTTCACAGCTTCAGTGAATGATCACTTTCAAGCAGACTACACTGTTCCATTTAAATTTTAAACTCTCTTGTGAAATGTTGTCCAATACTGAGGGCCTGACTTGCTAGGAATTATATCTAGGTTGAGCTTCCTCTGCTGAGATGCAGTACAATATTGACATTTAAAAAAACCCCACTTTCTCCATCAGAAGTCCAGTTCCAGAAAGAAAAGAAAGCAAGTAATTCAACCATCTGTCTTTAAAAGGTGCTTAGTAAACAGCCTGTCATTCCTCAGAGATGTTCTGACCAACAAGTATGTCAATGGCATGAAAGACAATGTTTTTGGAAAATACCTTAACACATAATTGAAGGCTCCAAACAAAAATAAATGGATTTATGTGAAACAAGATCAGCAGAGTGCTATGATATTCCATGAGATAGTTGGCTTTAAACAATTTACTATTTGAAAATATTATTTTTTTTTTTAATTAAACACTGGGAAAAATAACAGAGAGTACACAAGTTCCCTGGACGTTGTCTCCCCTCCATTTTACATCTGTCCTTCCAAGTACTACCTTTGTAAGCAGGTTCCAGAACACTGAGCAACATCAATGCACTAAACAGTTCTCCAGACCTGGCTTTCAGGAGCACAGGATCACAACAGATCTTCTTCCTAGGCAACACCATGCTGGCATCTTTTCTATAACAAGCATGTTCTGCTGTTTGCAGAGTTAGATGATGGATAGCTTTATGAAGAAAAAAAAATCAGAAAGGGGAATAACTGAATGACACAAAGAGTTGTGTTCCACCTGGTATTTCTTTTAAAGCCTTGGGCTCTACCACCGTCCATCAGGTCATTTGCTCAGTAGCTGATTAGTGCATGTGTATTTGGGGATTGTCATATACAAAATAAAAAGCAGACCAGTGAAGTAACAATTGAAACTACACGAAGAGAAGCAACTGGTGGTAGTGGCACACTCAAAGAACACCGCAATGCTACAGATTTCCACAGAATTTTTAACATTCTGAAATAGCTCATTCAGAAACATCAAACTACGTACGCTGAAAGTTACGCAGTGTGTTCACACCACCAAAGCTGCCATTTTCATTCCCTAGCAATTCTTGCGTATCACTTTTGTTTCACTCTTCAGAGTGTACAGTGTCTTTTTATTTTATATTATTGGTAATACAGTGGGTTCTAGTTTTCACAGCAACCACTAAATGCATATATATTTAAGCAAAATCTACTCATTTTCCTGTTTCCTTCCTACTTGGTATATTCAGGTTAAATAGGTTACAAACTTAAATTGAAATGAACCATTAGTTTTGCCAAAAAAAAAAATGTATCCTAATATGCTTTAATTGACATGCTTAACTATTATTTTAATGATGATCTACCTTAAAGTGACTCTGTTAAGAAAGATTTATTATGAGTTTTAACATTAAACATTTCAGCAACCTCAAATCAAGTATGCTCAGCTTTAACAGAGGATTTTTTTTTCTTTTTTTTTTTTTTTTTTTTTGCTGTCTTAGACACTGACTCAGCCCAAAGCTTAAAACTGAGATCTGTATTCTTGTGAAATTATTAACAGGGATAGATAAGCTGTAATTTGTTTGGCTTTTTTTCTGAAGATAAAGAAATCAAAGTAGAATGAAGATTACTCCTCCACAGATGTGTTGGGCTTACAGAACTAAAATTTTATCCCTGGCACCAAAGTCATCAGATATTTTTCAAAATCATAGATGTGGAAAGTAAACTGAACCAGAAAGTTCTAGTTTTTAAATGAATTGGGTTTTAATCTTGGCAGTTTCTAGTCCCTGAGTACACTGTCTATACTGAGTCCTGGTGATACAAATGATTGACAAATTAACAGATTAAAATCTATCACTACTTTTTAAAATAGAAAATATTATTTCTTACAGAGCCAAAATTATCATTAGCTGCTGTCAGAATGCATATCCTCAGCCAGTATGAACAGAATATCAAAGTGTGCCCTACATGAACTGAAACAGTTACATATGAGGCTTAATATCCCTGTCACTTTGGATAAGTTAGATAAATTGTAAGTTTGAAAATACAATATCTATCTTTTGAAGTATGTAAATTTGTTTGAACTTCTATCAGATAAAGAATTGGAAAAAGCATACCATCACACTTACACTGAAAATATGGCCAAGAATACCACATCAATGATGTCTATTACAAAGAAGAATAGTTACCAGAGGGGAAGTAAAAACTACCACCACATTGTCCACCTTGTCAGGGATTGGGTTCCCTCTTTCCAAGACTTCTCAGTCAGGCTAGCTCATATCAGTTTCATGAGTTACCCAGGAAGATCAAATCTGTTCTCTGTCAGGCAGTTATACTTCCACTGTAAGACAACATGTTTTCTGGATGTTTACTTTTGTGCCACATCTTGTGTCATTAATTTTTTTTGTTGTTGTTTTGTTTTTGTTTTTCCTGTGTTTTGCTTTGTGTACTAAGTCAGCACTGTTCTATAAACATATTCCAGTAAGCCATGCACACACATACATGGACTGAGCCATAGATGATGAACAGCTTTACAGATATTCTCATGACTCAAACAACTGAAACTTTGAAAAGTAACTCTTACTAAATCCAATATTTTCACACAAGGCTTAAGCCTTTATTTTTTCACCAGTTTCTTCTAAGCCCCAGGTATGAAAACATTATGATCTACAAAGCTGCTAATTGTGCTGTCCACAAACAAAGGATTATGATTTCCAGCGGAGAATAAGCAGCAGGAGCAAATGAACAACTTCCTTTCCATGCAATTATCACTAATAATGAATAGCTACACAGAAGGTCTAGATGACTCAGAGGGTTCTAAATTACAATTATGTTGCTAAGAAGTCCAACTTTGTGTCCGTAGTGACCAAACTCATTAATACCTTGAAACTCAAAAAAAAGTGAAATTCTTTTTTCTTCTATTTCTTAGTAGACAAACGTTCACATTTTAAAAAATAAACCAACAACCCCAGAAAAAATACAGAAGTCGCCCTTTTTAGCATTCTTGAAGCCTTGACATGACCTAAAATAGTAAAGGTAGCCCGTTTAGGTAAGGACACTGTCGCAGAAGGAGTCAGAGTTAGTTATGCTCTTCACTCACACAAGAAAAGTAGAGATATATTTTATTTATATAAAACAACAAGTTAAAAAATTTCAAAGGTTAATGCAACAGTGACTTGGCAAGATTCGATGGCAAGGTACACTTGATTATTTGCTGCATAGAGGACAGGGTCAGACAAAACTGTCAGGGAGACCCTCCCATTGAGTCACGAGGTTCAGGCAGGACCCCCTTGCTCTCTAAACTCCTCCCCAGAGAGGAGCCCAGGTGTGGCTGGATCCGATCCTCGTCCCAGGCTTGGTCAACGGTTTATGTCTAAAGGATTGCATAGACCCAATGAACCCTTTACACCACACGGCTATGATTTCATAGTTTAGCATGCTGTTAGTCACAGTAATGAGAATCTGTTGCGGCAAGGAATCTCTTGCCCTATAGGAGTAACCTTGAGAGGCGTCCCTACCCAAGGGGAGATCCTGGTGTGCAGCCGCTGCCATGCAGGAGAGCTCAGTGGGCTCTGGGCTGTTCACTATTCATGGAGGAAGCTGATTGGCTTATAGCCATATTTGCATACCAGCCGTATTTCGGTTAGTGCATGCTCAGCTAGCCTTCAGCTGTTGGAGCAAGATGTGTGAGGTAGCCCTTGGCTATTGTGCTGTTGTCTGTCTCTCCCCAATCTGCTCTGAGCCGGATGCAGCCATCACAACCAGATGCATCCATTACGGCCACCACTGGTGGTTATCTCTTGAACAGGGTTGTGGGAGATAAAGTTCAGGTTGTAGGGGGAAGCACACCACCACAGACAGGTTTAAAGTATTTTGTGGAAATTAATCTTGTTTTCAAAAAGAAAAGTATTTCAACATCAGTAACAGAAGAAAGAAAACAAAATATTTCAGTACCTAAGTATAACTGTTTTTCAAAATAATCACTAAAAGATTATGATTAAAAGTTGCTAGCTTCTCTTGTAAAAGTAAATATTGTTTTATTTAAATAAGCTTTTTCCAAAAAAACTTCTCAACAATTTGTAAAAACTAAAAAAACCTCAAAGGTATGAGACACAATATCTTAGAAATACAGTACAATGTTTAAATATTTAAAGATCCACGAAAAATCACAGCAGGCTTCCAACAATGCTACGAAAGCATTTATGTCCCATGTAATTTACTCCATTTCAGATGCATTCTGAAAATGGAACATCATAGTTACAGAAAATGTGGATGGCAGTGTCTGAAGAAACCAAAGCAGTTACTCAGCTGAGTTCTAAATATACATAAGGCAGGCAAAGAATGAAAATGGAAAAGAAAATCCATGACAAGCAGAGATAAAATTTGACGAAAATTTACAGAAATGGAATCTGCTGTGAAAAGTTTGAAATGTTTTCCAAATGTCCTTTGCAATTAGCCTTTTCTCTTCTTTTTTAAGGGTACTAATTTTGTGGTTCATATCTGATCACAGAAAACTGTTGTCTTCTCGCTTAAAATAAGAACTAAAGGTAATAATACCTGTGCTTCAACATTAGATCCAAGTTCCTGAAAATCACAGCTGTTTTGACACAAGAAAGATAACAGAGTCAAAATAGTCTGACACACATGCCATAAAAAAAATAGATAGTAAGACAGACTTCCTAACAGTTGGAGGTCAGTTGGGAGATCCAGTTTCTAATACTGTTTGTCCTCTGACTTCACTCAGGACTTAACTTTCTTTGCTGATTTGCCTAAGGACACTGTGGAGACATCATCTAGTAAAACAGAGATGTTGTGAGAGAGTCTATGCATTAAGCCCTTGAGATTCTGTATTTAGCAGTGCTAAAGAAATACAGGGCATTCAAATATACCATTTACGTAATCAAACTGAATGGGCCTGTGGTGTTAACAGAATAACAGTGGACGAGATACTTTATCAAGTAATCCCATAATGCATTCAGTTCTGCAGGTCATTTGTCATATAGATTCACATAAACACTTTGAGTTACGCTACAGTATTTATTATATCATGTAAGACTGGAGAATGTGTTTGACATCACAAGGCTGTTCAACAAAAGGTACCTGCCCTGAAGGTTGGTAATGTGCACACAGGTTGACTCAACTTTGGTATTTAACATACTAAATGTAAGGACTCTTAACAGAAAAACTTTTCTGAGTATAATTTGATCTGCCCAGTGAGCTTCTTGCAGACAGAACTCAGAGCCCCACAGACAGCAGGGGACTACCCAGGCAGAAACACAGATGATCTAGGTCAAACTATATTGAGTTACCAATTAATACAGTTTTCCTGGTCAGTGTAATTTTGTTTCTCTAATAGCAGGGATTTTATAAGACTCTCTAAGGGAATAAAGGTCCCAACTCCCAACAGAAATCAATACCAGCAGAAATATTTTTAGCAAGGAGGCTTTCAAAACCAAAACAACGCACAACTCAGTTAAGCTTCAAGGGTTACCTTTGCTCATAAATTAGTCTCATCACGATGCACTGCTGAAGTCAGAAAGCTATCAGTGAAAGCTGCACCTTGTTATAGTGCACAGTAATGTGGCCTGTGAGATTAACATTCAGCATCCACCCAAATTTGTCTTAATCACTCCTTAATTTAGATGGCTGTTAACTTGGTTGTTTTCCCTTTGCTGCATCTGAACTGGATAGAAATGAGGAGTGAGGAGTGGAGAACACCTGGCAAATCTATGCACATTCAGCAAGTCGATGAATATGCAATAAGGTTTGTAATAATACCTAAGTAATTCTTCCATTATGAACTCAGTCCAATTCTACTATTTGATTTCAGAAATGGATTTTGAACACAGGCCTGTTTGACTAATCTGATCCTCATTTTCCTGTTATTTTCTATTTAAGTGCTGAGCGACATAGTTGTGTTTGGGAAGGCAGAGATTTCATCACACCAACAGAGGGAACTGCCATTCCAGTAAAGAGACAAGAGCCAAACTGTCCGGAGGAAAGTATTCCTTCCTAGACTGAAGAGATCCACATGAGAAATTCAAGCAAAATGTCACCTCTCAAACAATGGTGACAGGATTATAAAAATCTAATTATCTGGTTTATTAGTGGAATCCTAGCTGTGCTGACAGCAAACAATGGGTATTCGGAAGCTGTCCATCCATTTTTGATACAGGCACTGTCATGGAGATACTGGGTCTAATATATTCTTTGCATCGCCTCTCTTTACAGAGTGACGTCAAGGAGGCATTTCATCTGTTTTGTAAGAAATGGTAAAGAGATAAAGATGCAATGCATCTCTAGGATCACACATTGTC
>NW_010108481.1:0-24390 GCF_000699245.1 Pterocles gutturalis | reverse complement strand
TGAAAGAGTCTTCATTTCCTACACCTCTGCATCATCTAATGGATTGCACATCTTTTTCAGGCTGTTTGGACAGGAGCAGCTGAAAAGAGCCAGCACTAAATACACATACTCAAATCTCCTAATAAGTCTAATTAAGATTAATTGAACTGTTGGAAGTAAATGAAGATAGCATCCACAAGAAACTATTCACTTTTGAATGAATAGAGCAGAGTAGGCACCCCTTTCTTTCTCCTTATCAATTCCATTAATTTCATTTTCATCATAACAGTCTCCCGTTATCAAAACTTTACTGCTGGAAACAAGCGCTGAACTTGCAGGCTGAAATAGGAGGGACATTTCAAACGAACAGATATATATGCTTCTCTCTCTTTGGACTGTGTATATTTACCTCCCTTATTCAAGGCTCCTGGATACTCCAGAATTTGCTTCATCTAGCGCAATTTGTGGCTGTAGTAGCTTTTCAGATCAAAAGTGCAGCCTCAAGTATTTCAGGCCAACATCCATTGCTGTATCAGTCAAAGTTATTTTCTGTCCAAAGCACTTAGTGGTGCCAACACCACCAGTGAAAGGTAGTTCTGATATTCCAACTTGGGCAGACTGATTTGTGAAACTAAACTGTCTCAAAAAGGAGAAAAGAAAATCCAATCATCTTTACATCTACAATAAAGAAAACCCAGGGAAAGATACTGCTATAATCTCTGTAAAATGCGCTTTTGTACTTAAGTAAGCCCTTCAATTTCAGAATTTAAAAGCACATTATAGCATCACATGATCAGGTATTTTCTCAGCTGAATACCATGATGAACATTTACCCAGCAGTAGAGACCATCTAACTTGTCTGTTGTCTTCTTACTTAACCCAGAGAGACAATAATCAAGGTGGTTTTTTTTGTTTGTTTGTTTTTGTTTGGTTGGTTGGGGTTTTTTTAAGAGATAAGAGAAACTCAGGTATGGAAAATTGAAAATTACTAGCCCAAGTTGCAGGGGCACTAACGCTACTAAGGCATTTTAAAGACATCCCAGCAGGAAAAAAAATAGTGATCTAAAAGGAGCACTGTGAACTAAAGTTAAATGCCTAACCTTGCAGTAATAACGGTATTTCAGCAAACAATGGCAACACAGAAAAGATCGGACCGCTTTCATGTGTGTGTAAGTATTTTAACAGCAGCCAGAAAGTCTTGAAAAGAATAAATTAAAAAGTAATTATGGTTTTGTACTATGTTTCATGGAGACAAAACTGTCCCACCTGGCTGTTCTGATGAATTGTCACCACGATGTTAATGTTGTGCTTGAACAACGTTTCTACCAGCTTTCCTCTGTACAGATGTAGCAATTATTAAGAAAACAGTTCCTGACAGCCACACAAATTTTCAGCCATTTTCTTTGCCATTATTGGGCCTTCTTATGCAAGGTAGTAACTCTGTTTTACTTTGCCCTTTGAATGTAATTTTGGATTGTGGAATCCATTTTCCTATTTTAGGAAATGTAATTTACAAAACAGTTTTAGACAACAAATATGCTGCCATTAGAGGTCTTCTACTGTCTTTGCTTTGAAGTTGTTTTTTTTTTTTTCCCACATAAGTAGGAGCTGGGGATTTTGAGTACAACGAGTATTTCCAGGATCGAAGATTCAAATATACTGTCTTAAGAATTCTCAACATCTAGTACTTGTAATTCACATAAGGACATCAAAATCTAACCGAATTGTTTATTAATGTCTTTTATATAATTACCTCAAAATAATTTTGAAAATGAGAATTTAGCTATTAATTCTGTAGGTAATTAGAACAGAATCCAGTTCATTAAATCCTCTGGCTCTACAGTGCACACTGAAGTGAAAACTCTGTTTTGGAAAGAAAAACAAGCTGCTAAATCTTGCGGACAGACCTGCTATTGGAAATGCATGAACTCTGAGTCTGCTTCATCCTCAAAAAAACCCAGTACTGTGAAACTTTGCCATACCTAAATCTTAGGTAGAGTTCTTACCAGAAACCAGTTCCAGACAGATATATAAACTTACACACCCAGGAGTGAAATGCCATACCCAGTTTTTAGATTTTTGGCTCTCAGCACCAAGTTTAAAGATAAAGGCTTTCTCTAAAGATTTGGGGAGAGTTATATCTTAGAATTATGATTCCAAGTAACAGGGCACATTAAGCAATGGACTGCCTGGAGGCTGAACATACTGCAAGATTCATGGAATCAAGCAGACAGCAAGCAAAGGGAGTGTGTTTAGGGCAATGACGTGGCATCCTCAGTTTTGGTTGTCGACTATAAATTTCATCTTTTTTGTGCAATGGCGATTTTCACAAGTACAGACAAGGAAAGGGAAGCTGAAGAGATCTGGATCTCTGAAAGCGGTTTAGGGGCACTTGTGGAGAGCTTTCCCTGAACTATGAAGAGTCATCTTTCTGTTACTCCGTAGGACTTATACACAACACTGCAGTGTCACAGAAACACAGTCTGAGAAAGCTGGAGCTGAAAATAATGCAGTCTTTTCACCGGGGATCTCCTTTCAGCTTCATCCAAGACATATCCTTAGTACCTTTTGTTGTGAAAGTTTATTCTGTTAACAAGTTTAAAAGAAAATAAATAATTTAAAAATTATTATTAAATCATTAAAGGAAGAAACAAGAACACAGATCTCACTAACCAGCAGGATACCACACCTGACTATGTTTTTTAATAGACTATATATTCTTCCTGTTTCCCTCAATACCCAGAGAAAGAAGAAATTGGTTGGACTTGTTCAATGTCCTCCATATTAAAAACCAGTCACAGAGAGAAGGGACAAACCCATCATGGAGAGGAAACAAATTAGAGGTCCCAACAAAAAGTCTTATCCAAAACATCACCACTTATTCTATTTTTCTTCAAATAAATATTCAAAACACACTGTTTTCATTCAGACTGCTTTACAGTGTCAGCATGCCCCAGAGAGGTCCTCTTGTTTAACATTATCAGTTCTGTTGCTTGGATATTATTTAAGTGGCATGGTTTTGCTGTTTTACGGTTCAAAACAGCCAGCACATAGAGTAAACCGTTCCCAAGGACACTGTAATGCCTGTCGGTTCTACATCCCCACAGAAAAGTCCAGTAACTTTTCCATGTATCCACAGAATGCAACCCATGCTCTGCAACACAATAATTATACAGGAAAAATGTCCCTGTTCTACTGTAGGCAGAGGCTGATGCACAAAAAGAATTGATGTTTACTTGCCATGTTGTGCCATTTTTATGTCCTTTGTAAGATCTCGTTACAGGCACTCTGTACATCAAGCAGATCTCATAGTAAAGTATTCTAACATTTTAGTAATGCAAGGCCCTTAGTAAACCAAAGAACCCACACTGGAGAGTTGAGCAACATATTTCAATTATAAGCACCTTTCAGTATTTTTATCTGCCTCTAATTTTATTTTATTTTAATTATTCCTTAAGTTTTGAGTAGCCAGGACAAAAGCATATTCCCTCTTAAGGTGCAACTCTTGAGTATTTCCATCCCAGTATTTAACCCACTTGGCAGTTAGTTAATGCAGAGTAGGGGAGAGAGGTTTAAAAGCTAAGTGGAAAAGAGAATATTAATCAATCAGAGGAAAAAAAAAAAACAAAACACTCCTTCATATTCAGTCATCAAACCAAGCTGGAAAGTTCCAAAGCATTTACAGAGAGAAGCAGAATTAATTTAAATTCAGATACTCAGAAGCACATTCAAATGACCCAGCTAATAATATTGTTCCCTTTCTGCCTTTAAGAGTACTTTCCTGGCCCTGTATGCAACCAAAATGAAGAAATTCACCCAGTGGAAGGAAATGAAGCCATGGTTGTGATTTCACAATGTTGTCTTGTTGCCTGCAGACTTGAGGTCAGAAAGTACTCTTCTCTTTGTTAAAAAGTACCAAAAAATCCCAAAGGAATCTGATACACTCTGCAAAAGGTTATCAGGTAAGTAGAGCCATCAGTCAGGGTGTTTGAAATGAAGACTGCAATGGAATTAGCAGTCCCCACAAATGTTTCAATTCATAATCAAATTAGCAGATCGAGGTTTAGGGAATGAATTCAAATAGATATACGCAGTCTGTGCAGACTTCGTAATTTTTCATTCTTTCCTTTCATTTAGGAGATAACAATTAAATGTGATTTGAAATTGAATGTAGTAAAGTACAGTTTAGAAGTATTTCATAACTCTTAAAAATACTTAGGTCATCTGATATTATTTGAAACAACACCACTATAACCTCTATAAAACATTTTAAAAAAGGGAAAAAGAATGAAGAAAAGAAAGATGAATTTGTCTGTTTTTTTTGGAATCCAGAATTAAACTATCTTAAAGAGATACATTCTATTTTTATTGCTTCAGCTGCCTGGGGAAATCTCTTTCCATGCTGCATCTACTTTTCATTAAACAAAGTTTTACTAAAGAAACAGCTTCCAATGGTGTTTGTTTGGTGACAAAAATGTAACGTGAAAATTAAACCTCAGGGAACCGATGGAAACTGACAGTCCCCTCATGTGACGTGGAATGGAAAAGTAGCATTAGTTAGTAGGACATCTGGATCAGTTCTAACACCGCAGCACAACTGAACGATTAAAACTACTCCAAAACTGTCTTGTGTGCATTGCTCTCACTGCTCTTTGGATGCTGGGGTTCGCTGGCACAGAGGAGGGAAGGAGGACAGACCTGCTGGCGGCAGAGCCATGTGGATGCCAGCGATTACTCCCTGAAATCAACGGTTGGCCATGGGCACAACCAGCAGCAGATCTGTAGGCTGCCTGATATTTTATGAAATATAACAAGGAAGAAAGCAGAAAGGAACACGGGAAACTATTTATATACAAATGCAGAGCCCTAAATAGACAATTTCTGTAGGCTGACTAGGCCTGATACAAACAATAGCCCATAGCCGCTCTTAAAATTCTGATTTCTTCATAGGCAGATTTGTATGAAGAGGTCTTTTTCTTCTAATTTGTATGAGAACAGCATGCTCTTTTACGACTTTACTGAAGCTCCCATATCTGTTTCTTTTTCTTAAAAAAACACAATCCTTTATTCAAAGATTACAAGGGTTACACTGGGGAGGAGAAGCCACCATTCAGATCTTTGTAATGAAAAGTAGCAGGCCTTGAAAGTGATCTTTTTAATTCACACTGCTAAACTGAAGGTTAGCCTTCATTCTTTTTTCTGTTTCTAATTCTTTCTTTCAGCTGCCATAATGCTAAAGAACATAAAGACAAAGTTGGAGTTGGTTATTAAAAAAAAAAAAAATACTACTGTCTTTAGTAAGTCCTTCTACCCTTAGATAAAGAGTGACTACCAGTATCTATTTCTCCATCACAAGAGAACAAGGCAGGCTGACAGAAAGGTGTGCAATGCATATGTTTTTGGTGGGGCAGAGTTGGTATTTCTTTAAAGTCTAAAGCTATTGTAGCATTTTTGAAAGTTCCTTTTATTTTTCATCCGTATTTTATTTAATGTGAAATATGAGAACACATTTTCATTAAAAATGTTGTGAGCAAAACTTTTAAGTATTTGGACCTTTAAAAGTACCACACTTAGAAGTGACAACTGTTTAAAAATAATAAAAAGGCGTAAGGTCCTCAGTTTACTTCTGCAGCTGAATACATTTTCCTCACTGGAAATATGAAGTGTGTGGGGGATGTTATAAAGATAGGGAAGTCTTGAAACATAAATGCTTAAAAGCAGATGAGACTAACATATCTACAAGAGGTGTTTCACCCTAGAAAGAAGCAAAACAAGGAACACTGATGTACTCTACTCTCATACCGCTTCACCAGCAGCAGCCTGTGGATTTCGTTTCCTGTTACACAAGCACAGCAATGTGCTACTTTACCAGAAAGACATTCTTGCTGTTACAAATGCACTCTAATACAAATTCAGAGTCTGCTTCCTTAATTAAAAGTTTTCCTCTTCATATAATTCCTCTAATAGACACCGAAAATGCATAATTTACAATTTTTGCCTCATATTGTTTTTATCTCTTCTCCTAATATTTCCAATAGTAATTGGCTGATTAAGCTTATGCTTATTAGAAGTTCTCCTCTTCCCTTTCTAAAAACTGATAAAAAACAAGTTCGGTAAAGAGACCTTTTAATCTGATAGATAAAACCATAACAAGATCCAGCATTTGGAATGTAAAGTTAAAAATATTTAAATTAGAAATAAATAAATAATTAAATTGGAAATAAGAAAATTGTGAAGAATCAAAAAGTATTAGAGCTTAATAAGGGAAGGTTATTTCATCATGTCTCAAAGTCATTTATCAGAGACATGATACATTTCTAAAAGATGGTCTGTAGTTCAGCCTTGAGTTGCTGAACTCTGTCCTTTTCACATATTAAGTAGGCAAGGCTAATGCCTGTTCTTCAAGAATTATCAGATAAAATATGAAGACTTGCATAATCATCTTATTATCAAATATACACCTTTTAACTATTCATGGAAAGGTTATCCAGACTGCGTGTTAACAGTGCTAGAGATTCAGAAACACTGGAATTTGTTGCACAGTAGAGTCATATTTGATCTGACAAGGTTTAATACCTCAATTGTAACTTATTGCAGAACAACTATGGTTCTCCTAATGTGTGAAGAACAATATGAGTTAGTGAATCCTATTACCCTTGTGCTGACTTCCTGCTGGACCAGCTTGGGTGCCTATGTATCATGTTCCTAAGTCTCCTGCAAAGTTGATGTAGAGACATGCCACTGTCTGAACTTAAGGTTTAGTAACTGTCAGCTCAGTGACTCAGCTATGTGGATCCAAGCTCTAGGTGGGATACAGTAAAGCTGCAAATTCTTGACTCAAACTTCCAGAAAAATCACTAAATTGTAAGAGCGAACTGTGAGAAAGTACATATTAGATCCGTACAAGATAAGGAAGGTAAAACCAAAGAAAGATAAGCTTGACAAGCAGAGGACTGTGAGCAGCCCAAGCACTCAGCAAGAAAAATGCTATCAGAAAAAGTTACCAAAACCTTAGAGGAAGGAATAGGGTTTAAGCAGAGAGCAGCTCAGCAGTGTCAAGGTTCAACCTGATTCAAGAAGGAAAGAAGGCTCATTCTTCCCCACCAACCAATGACCAACTAGTCAAAGATTCATATGTGTCCTACAGGGCTGGTGAACATGTAATGCCTAGCAGCTTCCAAGCTGCAGCTATGTGACATGCTCTGTAAGCTAGTAACCACTTAGTATTTTTATTTATTTTATTTTTATTTATTATATTTATTTTTATGTTCCTGTAGATACCCAAAAGTAAGCCAAAGAGGGAGAGTTGCAGTCTGGTGATTTAAGTCATTCTGGTGTCTTTTGTACATGAAATTTGGTACGGCAGGTTCAAAGAGAACTAAACAGCTCCATAGGAACATGTGGAGGTAATGCAGCTGAACTAAGCCAATATAACCACCTGGCAACTAGGGCTGGAGAACTCAGTGTAGGAATGTATAGGTAGCTTTTCCAAAGTCAGAAGAACCAATCTATACTGAGTCTAAATCAATAAATCCTATTGTATCATATGAAGCTAGGCTGAAAAACTACTTAATAGAAAGACACCCCCCATCATGTCTGTCTTCACCATATTTTTGGCTTCTGAGATATCTCAGAGACTCCAACGAACCTGGTTTGTAAAATAAACCCCAAGCACAGTGTGTACCAGAGAAAGGATAATTAAGCATCTCTAAAACAAAGGTAAGTAAAGGGAGGAATGTGAACACCATTCCTCAAAATAGCACATAGAAGCCATGTCTCAGGTAGAAAGCTTGAGGCAAAGATAAAAATCAGCAGGCAGACACCCACCAGGGTAAAGTCCTGTCATTGAGAAGCTTTGTAGAAGCCTGTCTGTTCCCTTCGTTGTCTCTTTGTGGCAGGTTAGTCCCATTTCTAATGAATGCAACCAGAGTACATGACTAATCTCTCAGTTCTTCAAGGAATGGGTTCAAGTGGCGATTCGACCAGCTTGTTTTTCAAAAGGTAGCGCACATTGTTTGTGGTTGATTTTTGTTCAATAGACTATTTGCATCTGACACTAGCTAATTAATTAAAATATGCTTTTTTTTTTTTTTTTTTTTTTTAGAGCAAAGCATGGTACCACAGCCAAAGAAATTCCCGTTGAAATTCATCAACAAATTGAGAACAGTGCTACTTTAAAAACTTGCTTTTACAGGTCTTAGAAATAAAGCACACGAGCAATATGCTCCAAGGACAAAGACTCAGTCTTTCCTCTGAGCCCTCTGACTTCAGTCAACAAAGACAGATTTTGACATTATTTAGGGAGAGTTCTTTGGTAAAGATGCATTTTGTAATCTCCACTGGAAGAATAAATGCAGACAGATCAGTAAATATGTTTTTAGGCAGTATTTAAATTGCATATTTATGATGTTCCTGAGAGATTGAAATGGCTTGCTTGGAGCTGTTCCAGTCTGCTATGCAAATCTATTTTTAATGCAGTTTATGAAATAGCAGAACCGTAGGATTAAGAGATGGAAAAGACCTATTAAGTCTATCTCTCAGCATAGGCAGCATCGTTTCTATAAATGTTACTAGTCATGGGCAAAGCAAATCAAAGTATATTCAAATCATTCCTTTTCGGAATGTACCTGAAGCTTCTGCCCATGATCCCTCGGCTTAAGGTCTGAAAATAGTTAATGTTCAAAAAAATATTTTAAAATTAGTCATTCTTATCCAAATAAAAATGAATCTTTTAAGACTTAAAAACAAAGGTTTAAAGGCACAGTAACAAATAAAACCTGAGTCCAATACGCTGTTTTTCAATATCCTTCTCATACCACTATCTTCCAGTTGGTAACTTTTAATTATGTAGTATGCATAGACAGATAGAGCCTGCCATACTGTCCAGATACCAGCTCCTCTTTTTTCCAGCGTTACCCCAGGTTTAAAGTATGGGTGAAGCACTACAGCAGAGCACTAGGTGAACTAATTTGGGTGTAACTGCAGCTTTGGACAGTTTAGAGTAACCCTCTGGCTGCTCTAAACTGTACCAGAAGATGAACTGGAACTTGCAGACCAAGAGAAACACAGCCTGCTCCAGCCTCGTGTCCCTGCCCAGCCATCCCTGGACTGCCTCTGACCCTGGTTCCCCTCACCAGGCTTGATCCTGTCCCCCATTTGCAAAATTGGCATCCCAGCCTGGCCTCATCGTCCCTACCCCTACAGAGGTGTGGGATGTCCTGGGCTGAGGCTGCCCTCAGATGTCTGCTCCAGCCCCGCTTTCTCACTGGGCTCCAGACCCCAGGGAACCCCCAGTCCCAGCAGCACCCTGACAGTTTCTGTATCACTGTACTTGAAAAGATGTTGGCCTGCAATTCACAACAATGTTACGGACTAAATTAAACTATGCTGTATTACACAGTTTATGTAGAATTTTACAGAGACTAACTTATACTAAAAGATCCATGCAAAAAAGAAAAAAAATAAGTACAACCTGGACCTAACCTTTTTGCATTCTCATTCAACTGAAATTAGAGAGTGATAGTGTAGATTAGGACTACTGACTTCCTCATTTATTTTTACTTCTGTATTCGGTTTATTCTGTTTAAAAAAATCTTAGGCAATGCTGATGATTCCCAGTGATTTTTATAATGCCACTGAGTTAGGATGCACAGATTTGAAAAGGGTCACCACCTGACTGATTTCTGCTTTAATTCTATTCAATTTTATGGCTATGTTTTCATGGCATAGGACAATGTAGTTTCTAGTTCTTCCCATAATATTGTATTTTGCAACAGAAAAAGAAACAATCAGGATGCTACTGACATTTATCTATAAAAATAAAAATGTCAGAGATGACTTAGTTGGATGCACTTTGAAATTCAGGTTGGATGTGTAAAATAAGGCAAACTTGTTTAGACTGTAAACAAATCCAGAAAATATTTTTATTATTAAGATTATTTTTATTACATTGAAAAATACGTTCAAATCTTTACATGTTTGAACCTTAAACTTTTTATGATTAAACTTTGTTTTTCCCTTAAATCACTCAGCACGTGAATTTGGACTAGAAAATGGCCACCAGTGAGATATCTTTTGCTATAAAACGAGTAATGAAAATTATGAGTACTTCACTGCCACTGACTTTGGCCACTGCAAACAATTCACGGTACTTAAATTCAGAGTGATGAGGACAGTTGTAGTCATTGCTTCATAGACAATATCTGGTGGCTTGACCTTGGCTGGCCACCAGATGCTCACCAAGCTGCTCTTATCATTCCCTCTCCTCAACTGGACAGGGGAGAGAAAATATAATGAAAGGCTCATAGATCAACATAAGGACAGTGAGGTCACTCACCAAATACCATCATGGGCAAAACAGACTCGACTGAGGGAAACTGATTTAATTTCTTGCCAATCAAAAGTCAGAGTAGGGTATCGAGAGATAAAAACAATCCTTAAAACACCTTCTCCCAACTCTTCCCAGGCTCAGTTTCACTAATGGCTTCTCCATCCTCCCATCGAACAGTTGCAGGGGCATGGGGAATGGGAGATGGACGCATTGTCTTTGACACTCCTTCCTCCTCATACACTTTCCCAGCTCCAGTGTGGCCTTCCCCCACAGGAGACAGTCCTCCATGACCTTCACCGACATGGATACTTCTCACAGGCTATAATTCTTCACTAACTGCTCCAGCATGACTCCCCCACGGGATCATAAGTCCTACCAGAATGCCTGCTCTGGTGTGGGCTCCTCTCCATGGGGTCACAGGTCCTGCCAGAAGCCTGCTCTAGCACAAACTCTCTAGGGGGTCACAGCCTCCTTCAGGTGCATCCACCTGCTCCGGCTTGGGGTCCTCCATGGGCTGCAGGTGGAGATCTGCTCCACCATTAACCTCCATGGGCTGCAGAAGGACAGCCTGCCTCACCATGGTCTTCTCCACAGGCTGCAGGGGAATCTCTGCTCCAGTGCCTGCAGCACCTCCTCCCCCTCCTTCACTGACCTTGGTGTCTGCAGAGTTGTTTCACATACTGTCACTCCTGTCTTCCAGCTGCTGTTACATAGCAGCTTTTACCCCTTCTTAGATATGTTGTCGCAGAGGCACTACCACTGTCACTGATGGGCTCAGCTTTGCCCAGAGGCAGGTCTGTGGGAAGCTTCCAGCATCTTCCCACAGAAACCAACCCTGCACACCCCTGCTACCAAAACCTTGCCACACAAACCCTATACACAATTAAATGGAAGGCTTTTTCCCCTTAAAATGTTCAGTTCACGTAGCCTATTTCTACAGGTCTTTTTCCATAAGTTTCCCCTGCCCCTTTCAGATCTGTTTTCTGAATGGACTCTGAGCTTTTTATTAAATATTTTCCTCTACGGTATGAAATATTTTGAATGCATTTTTCCTCTGATTACTTTATTATACTCAATGTATTTAAATTTAGATGCATGTATTTACGGTTCTTGATGACTTACCAAAACATTTAGGAAAATAAAACTTGAACACAGATTAGACATTCTACGTTTTAAGGTCAGAGGATTTTTATTTTGTAAATTTTAAAATTTCCATTCAGTTAAAGCTATCCTGGGGGTAAATTGACTTCATCAGGAGGTTTAATGCAAGAAAGTGTTGCCATTGTGCTTAAGAAAAAAAATCTCCATTTTGTTTTTGACTCTTGTAGCTGCTTTCCAAGGTCACTCATTCTTTTTCATTGAAAGCAGGGAAACACTCATTTTCAAGCAGCTCCAGTTGTGTTTCATGATAGATCTATCATTAAAAGGTGATGAAAGTACTATAAAAAAACCCTATTCAAATTATGAAAAAGTTAACTTTTGCAGAATGGAGTAGTTCTTATTAGCAGGAAAACTGGAGTACTAAAGCAAGAGCATAAATTATCTACAGAACAGGTTCTAAGTAGACCATAAACCTACACAGGCAGACAAGATTTATCTGCAGATTTCCATATAATTAAGTTTATATTTTTAATTATATTCTTTATTTCTTTTTGTACAAATAAAAGCATATATAAGTGCATATATAAATTGTGAGATCCTCTTCTCAAAGTTTTCATAGTGCATAAGATGGTGAGTAGAATAAAATATTCATAAGAGGCATACAAGCACTGGTAGCCAACTGTAGGAACAGCCCTTAGAAACCACTCAGCTTTACTGTATGGAGAAAAATGAAAATAAATGGTCTGCCATGAGTGCTTTTGGCCTATGGAATACCGTAGTGCATTATTAGTTAATTGGCTATCTGGCAGCCCAAAGAATTTGTAAATATGTCAGAAAGCTTCAGACCCTATGGGTTAAACTAAGTTTGATTAGACATAACTGGACTAACTTTCCTACCTGAATACATCAGCTGTCTATTTATGCTAGTGTTTAATTCCCTCTGTAAAATTTGCCTAAGATGCTGAGAAAGTCTTCAGGTGTTTATCCCTCACTGAGAGTCATGTTACTATAATTAAACTTTCAGGAATATCTGAGCTAGTGGATATAATACTCTATATTACAGTCAGTAATGTGACTTCATTTTTACATCCTTCGAGGCATGGATGTCGTCTCATATCCAGTATTAACAGAGTCTAGGGTGGATAAGTATTGCTGAATGTTTAAACCTAGGGCTAGAACTAGGAAGACAGCCTTTTAACACTTTCTTTTCCACTTCCATTCTTTTCTCCCAGTTTCCTGGCTTGCAATGCCTATTGAAAGTTTTGCAGTCTAGCATTTTGGTATGTGAATAAAATAGTTTGTTTTTTTTTTTTTTTTTTTAAATAAAGATAAAAGAAAAATAACTCTCCTTTGTGCTACATTTCAGGCTGGCTCTTTCCACTTTTTTTTTTTTTTTTTTTTAACAATTATCTCATCCTAATAGGACTTGTCTGATGTATTTCTGTTTTCTCAGAAAACACGGATGTGTGTGCACAAGTACAATCACATGTACAAGCCCATGTTACACACACAACCCTCCTTTCCTGATGTTTGATATGAGAGCTGGCAGAGATACAAAGAATATCAGCATGTGTATTGATGAAGAAAACAAAGGAACTCCAACAAAAGCTCATAACCTGACTTTGATCTCTGAAATGAAGAATTACCATAAGGAACATCTGCCACCCTTCATATTTTTTTCCCTTTCTTTTCTTTTCTGTTCTTCATCTGAGACTATTTTTGGATCACCTTGATCAAGAAAGAGGAAGGTTGGAGTTGACTGTAAATTAGCGAAGAATTTAATGTGTAGAAGAAGCAAGAGTATAGCAGGCAACAAAATGTATTTGTTTCCCAATTGCTATATTCAATAGAGATTTAATTGATTTCAGGCTTAGTTCTTAGCTAAATAAACTGGTATTTAGCTTGCTGCACCTTTGCCAGCATTTACTGCACGTTACTACTGCTCATAACTCCTCAGTGCAAGTATGTAGTACAAAGGTGTACTGAGTCAGGTTTTGGGGGTTTGCCATCAGCAGTCTCACTTTTTTAAAGCAGGAGTGGAAGGAAAGGAAATGTTGTAACGACTCAGGCTCAAATGCAGCATTTTGTCTTACTGTAAAGTTCTCCAGTTGTACTAAGGTACCACAGAAACCAGAGAAATAATCCTTTGACAATAGACTGTCTAATACCATTCAATTAGCTCTAAATGATCTGTGGATCAGGGAAATTCCCTGTATTCAATTTTTCATATTAAATCTCTGATTCTCAGAGGCTATATCCACACTGGTAAATTAAGTCCAGATTTGTTGCCAGACCAACCGTCACAGAACAGACCATTCCTGTGCTAGCAAACTCTGAGCCTTAGGTGGCTACATGCACTCTGCTTACTACAGTAGTCCCTGTAATGTTCTGCCTTCTCCTACCAAAAAAACTTCAAACCAACCATATTCTCCTGGAAAACAATGCCAGAACTCTCCTCCTCATCCTGATCACATCAACAGTTAAACAATCTCTTTCAGTAGTTAGATACCATGACAGCTAATAAACTGTGATGTGAGATTCTCTACTTACCTGTTACTCATTAACCTACCTTTCACTCACCCACCAAATACGCACAGAAGCCCCGCACAGAGATCTACATCATGAAAACATATTTAAAAGGCCACAATAATTACTGTAACAAAAATAATACAAAAAACATATCAAAAAATGCAGAGAGGAGGACCACTGAAAGCACCATGTGTGGGCATGAGGGCCTTATGGGCCAAATGATGCATTTCTTTAAAGTCAGCTATGAGTTGTATTGTGCAATTGATTATTGAGTAGTAATTAAAAAAGGAACTTTATTTGAAAAATAAACTTTTGCCTGAAGAAATGGAGGCCCCAACATAGACATAGCTAAGAGAAACATGCTCAAAGCAAAAAAAAGAAATATCAGTTATGTAGTGGTTTGAAGTAGCCACATATAGAAGCTCACTAAAGGATCTTTTCAAGCCAAAGCAAAAAAAGAAAAAAAAAATGAAGGAATATAGATCCTTAATAACCTGTGTCATATTCAGCATCTCCCTACTATGCAGTTCTTCCAGAATTAAAATTACTCCATTTTACTACTGAGGACTTTTTTCTAAGTCTTACTTGTGCTATCAGAGATGAATGTACTGAATGCTCTTCTACACTATTGGGCAGAAGTGTGTAGTGCTATTCATGTTTTTCTCCTTTCAGCTTCAATCCATTACAATCTTACATCTCATATCTCAACTACAAGATGTGTATAGTGCCACACTTCTTTCCAATTTTTCACATATCTCACTCTATAACGTGGAAGATTTTATTCGGTCTGTGCTCTCATTCATCTTGTAGGTCTGATTCATACAAAAAAAATTGATTTTTGATAGCCAAAATAATTCAATGTATAAAGATATGTATGAGAAATAGAAAAGACATTCATTTTCAAAGCACATTTATACAGTAACTTTAGAAAACCATTGGCATTTTCAGGCCAGACACCAGTCTGGGGAGAGAATTAAAAGGGCAAAGGGAGAAGAGACTGGTTGAGATAAGAACAACTGAATAATTAAATTACAATAAAATTGAAAATTCTAATAATAAGAATGAAAATAATAATAGTAATAATATACAAATATACAAATGAGTGATACACAGTGATACTGCTCACCACCCAATGACCGAGATGCAGGCCATTTCCAGACAATGCTCCTGGAGCAGAGAGAGTCCTGAAACCTCAATCCCAGAAAAGACAAGAGCCCGAAGAGTGTGAGAGACTGAGAGAACCAACCAAGAGAGCAAGAGCTGGCTGACAGAGAGAGAGAGAGAGAGAGAGAGCGAGAGAGAGAGCGAGTGAGCTTCCAGACAGAGCCTCTTCTATATCCTGGCCACGACATGCATGATATGGAATAGACCATTGTCCAGTTTGGGTCTCGAGGTCAAATCATAAACCAGTAATTGTGGGCTGCGCTCCCTCCCAGCTTCTCCTGCCCGTGCAGACACTGGCACAGCAGAGAAGCTGAAAAGTCCTGGACTGTCCTGGCAGCAACTATAGACATCAGTATGTTACTAACTGCCTTCTCCAAACAAATCCAAAACACAGCCTCTTACTAGCTACTATGGAAAAACTATGAAGAAACTTTGTCCCAGTGGAAACCAGGACAGTCACTATGGTTATCATTTACCATCCACTGCTATTTCGAATACTCTTCCATTTTATTCTTGAGGAACTGGAAGCAATTATATGGCTGTTAACAACAGACATGAATAGCATTTGTATCAATAGGATTTTTTTAATCACTATTTTCATAAAACTTTACATGCCTGTCACTATTCCAAAGTGAGTAACGATTCATAGTTACATTTTAAGCATTTAAAATAAAGTTGAAATTCTGCTAGCATACTGAAAATAAAGCTCATGAACTCCCCTTCCACAGCCTTTTATTGTTACAGAATGGATGTCCCAGACCAAGTACTTCCTGTGTTTACTTTGTATTCTTAGTCCTGTTAGTCATAAAAATGAGTCATATAATACACAATCATTTCACTTACAGCTTGAATTAGTTATACTCTTAGTCATTTTAGAGTTTACATATAATGCCTAACAGTATTTTAGACCTCTTTGGATAGCTGCTGCTGCCATCATTGCTTAGGAGGGACAAAATCTATTAATAACTATTTTTACTATGTACTTTCAACACACAGGTATTATGCATTAAATAAAATTATCAAAATATTGGTACCTGACTCAAGCAGAACGGTTTTGTTCCCTAAGCTGACATACCCAAATGTTTTATACAGCCAATAGAAAGTTACAAGTACTATACAAAAGCAGCTGAGAAAATGTAAAACATTTAGGAGGAACCGACCAATAGGAAGAAACAGGGGCAGCACATATGGGAGGAGACGCTAGGCACAAGAAGTCCATCCCAGTCTCTCCTGTCTAGACATTAGGATTTTTTCTAAATTCGTGCCTTGTATCACAAGCTCTTCACAAAGTGTTTTCTCTTTAAGAGAAAATGTAAAGACATGCGAATCATGACACATCAAGCTAATGTGTGTCTCCTCCAGGCAAAGGGGAGATCTTGACTTGATTTTTTTTTTCTCAGAGTACTTCAAAGCACCATCCACCATTTCCCCAAAAAACTTGTAGTTGCAGAACAGTTTAGACTGTTCTGCGTATCCTGTGCCCCGCCCATTGAAGCTGGGCCATGGTATAAGAGAACTCAAACCGCAAGGATAGAAAAAAAGAGTCAAAATATGTTACACTTCTACAGCTAAGGCACTGGCCTGGGCAGGGACATTTTCGTGGTGGCATTGTAGAGCTTAAAAAAAATGCAGAGGTTAACAAAGGCTAAGATGGAAATCCAAATACGACAAATTTGTTTTTTCTTGGGACTTGGGTAGTTCTTACTGCATCTCTGAATGAAAGACTGGGAACCCCCTTGCACCTTAAAGAACTCTTAAAATAAAGCAATCAGAATACAAAGGATACAATCTGCGAGAAATCAGTATCTCTAGTTTAGGCAATTGCTGATTTTTTTTAGAATGAGGTGTTTATATCTCTTTCACAAAGAAAGTTTCTACATTGCACTGGCACTGACCTTGGGCATTTTGTTCTTTAACTTGACAACCTTCCGCTGTTGCATAGGCACATCAGAGAGTGAATCATTGCAGTTCTTACACCATTGCTTCAACGAAATTACTCAAACTAAAGAATTAAAAGTAGCTTGGGCTAAAATTACGTAGGTGGGAATGGGAATTTCTTAATGATTAAGCAAGAGCGTTTGTTTGTAAGCACTGGTGAGACATGCTAGACTAACCCATTTGCAGAGACGTTCTTTGCAACTTATTGCCATGCTGACTCAGCAGTATCCTTCCCACAAAATGACAGAAATACATTTCTTAGAGGTACCCAGAATGAAAGAAAGCTGGTGGATAAAGCTCAAGCCACCACTGGTCAAATCCGCCACTATTAGAAAAAAATGAACAAATACATTAATATGCAAGAATATTAGAGAATGTGGAACTACATTATTGGATAAAGAAAAAGTCCCAAACATCTAAAAGATCACCAGAGAAACATTCCTAATGTTTCTCTCTATAGCTACTGTACAGTATATTTCACACAACTTCCTTTATGTTCTTTGCAATATACCAGGCTGCACCTGGATTTTTCACAGAATCATAGAATCATTAAAGTTGGAAAAGACCTCAAGGATCATCAAGTCCAACCCAACACCACCCAACCCACTAACCCATGTCCCGAAGCACCACATCTACACGTTTCTTGAACCCCTCCAGGGATGGTGACTCCACCACTTCCCTGGGCAGCCTGTTCCAATGCCTGATCACTCTTGCAGTGAAGAAATGTTTTCTAATACCTAGCCTAAACCTTTCCTGGTGCAACTTGAGGCCGTTTCGTCTTGTCCTATCGCTTGTTACTTTAGAGAAGAGGCCAGAACTCACCTCACTACAACCTCCTTTTTTTCACACGGAAAAGCACCTTAAACTTTACATGCAGTGTTAGTCTCTTCAAAGAACAGTTTTAGAATGATGAACTTTGAAAACAGTACCTCTGCCTGGCAGTGAAAATTTTAACTTCTAAGTACATCCAAAATGAAGTTAACTCAGTATTATTTAAGAGAAAAATTGGTTTTGGGTGTTATCAGAACAGATTCAAAGCACAATATATTGACTAGATTTGGGGTTTTTTGTTTGCTTGTTTAAGAGGCCCACTTGTATGGTTATAGGTAAGAAGATTTCTCACAAGAAATCTCGAGTATAAATAAGAATTGGGGAGGGATTTAAAATATAATGCATAAAATTATGTAATATATAAAATACATATTAGACTTAGGTGTTTAAAGTAGAAGCATAAGACTGTATTTGAATGTGCGTGTCTTGGATTAATTCAAATTGAGTTAGTGTATTCTTCTCCCTGTTTTATTCACAGATTAACTGTCATTTTTCTAATATTTAAATAACTACGAGTAGTGCATTAAACAATTTGACTAGCATTTACAGTGCATTCCCTTTCTCACTCTTTTGCCCAAGGGGAGAATACTGTATGGCGGTTTTGGATCTCCATATCTCCATCTTGCCTACAAAGATGTCGTCATGCTTTTCTTCTTAAAGAAGATAATTCTGCCCAGGCTTCCAGAAAATCCCTTGAAAACTGTACATATGGAACGGCTAAACAAGATTATGGCTCATAATCCCAGTTTACATCAGTGGCAACAGGACATTTAATGTGCTACAGTCATGAGTAGAGAAGGACATTCCAAGGTATTGCTATCTTAATACATTAGTTTTCTACAATTAGAAGGTACAGGTAAAACTATTAAACAAAGAACGCCACTGCCTAAGGAAATATGCTAATTTGAATACAAAATAAATGGAAATGGATGAGAATGGGCAACTGAGTTTTACTACAACATAAAGGGATATGTAATGTCTACAAATAAAACACAAGATCTTTTCTAAAGTTAAAAATTTTAAGAAGAAGCTATTAAAACATAAAGCTGCTTTGAATTTATTAATAAGAGGTCACTAAGCAAATCCAGCATTTAAAGTATAGTATCATTGATTTCAGAGTTGCACTGCATGCATGAACAGACAGAAGTTAGGCTCTAAGCATTAGTTTAAGAATTAGAAAAGTTCAACTTTCAGACATTGGCGTATGGCAGTTTCCTCCAGCAGAGGAAGACTTGTGAATCATAAGGTCAATGATCTTATGAATCAAGATCTTTATCAGCACTGAAATTATAGTGTGGTACAACTCAACACCACGGATAACCAGTTTGAGACAGCACTAATTCAGAGAAAGCAAATTTTGGGGACTTTCTGTTTGTCAAGTCAATTGGTACAAAGTGAGTCCAAGCAAAAAAGATGTTGCACAGTGTAAAAGTATGATTTTCTGCTTTTTACTACATAACATTTGCAATTTTTTCCTGTTCATTAGAGAGCTTTTCAATTAAAGAGCAATAAGGGAAATGAAGCCCAACATTCAATATCTTTTCTCAAGTGCTGGTGGAAAATTGAGATGCTAGCATCCCAGAAAAACATGATAATGGTAGCATTATTAAAGTTAGGGTGGTTTTTTTTATTTAAATTTCTGTGCTTGGTATAGAACAGACAATTCAGAAAACAAAAATGACACTACTTTAACTAGAAATCTAGAAAAAATATTTTGTAAAAAGCCATTACATTTGCAGATAAAATAACTGATCATGGCATGTTATGCAAAAGCCCATTTGGGCCCATCAATATAAATCACTTTTCAAGGTAGGAGGCAAGACGACAAATCAAATATACAGTGGTGAGAAGAATGGAGGAAAAAAGACTTAGAGCGCGGTGTTGTAACAGAGAAGAGATGTGAAAATTGGAAGTATACATCAACAATTCTTATCTGATGTATATATTAGAGCTTCCAGAGAAAGTATTGGTGTTCAAGTGTGAATTCAGTGAATTTATATCTCACAGAGAAACAACAATAAATTGCTTCAGATAACACAATGAACTAGATCAATAAAATCTTAGTATCATATAAATTTCATCCAAGAGATACAGAAACATCTTTCAAACAAATTTTTGTGATATGCTTGCTGTGCCAGTGAAAGCCACTTTGTCTTTACTGTATTTTCTGCCACTCAAAAAAAAAAAAAAAAGCAAAGAAGTGGAAAAAGAGGAATATCTTAACTCAGATGATTACAGCAACCTAGATTAAACAACATGTGTTTCTATAAGAAACCAGCATTCTGAGAGAAGAATAGTAGCAGAAGAAAAATAGGGAGAAGGGTTTTTTTGCAGTGTTATCAGCAAAGATAGCAGGTTGCCTCCAAGGTAGTTCAGAGACCACTAATGCTGTGGTGTGAAAATAAATTCTGACACATTTTGTTCTGAATTCATGTAGATTAGAATGCAAATACTACAGCAGGAAAATAGTAGTGGGAATGGAGCTAGATCACATTTTCTTCACTAAGTCTGTAGCTCTGATCTCATAAAAAAAATTATATTGAATTGAGTGAATAATTTGGTCAAAAAGGTGAGGCTATAAAGTCCCTTCTCATGTAAATGAGGTTTGTTTTAAGTTATAATTTTCAAAGTGAAATGTTCAGTATTTTAAATACCCAAAACATTATCTTCCAATAAAATTTTCTTATATGTATGGTAGCATACAATTTTTAATAGCATTCTTCAAACAAAGAAAGCAAGAACAATGTTCTGGAAAAAAGCCATGCTTTTTTACAGTCCCTACCACCCTGAAAATAATTGAAGTTGACCTGCCTGGATTTGTTCCCTTTCCCTCCTCAGCTAGCTAATAAGAAATCCAATTACTTTTAGAATTGGAAAAAAGAATAGACATGCATACCCATTTGTTTACTCAATAAAACAATGTCCTCTACAGTATTCCACCTAAATAAAAACTTTGTAAAGGCAGAGACCATTCACTGTAACACTGTGCCTAATGCAATGAGGTTCCTCAGCTGTTAGTATAATATATTTAATAATAACAGAAACACACTAGTTATTTTTCAGAAAGGAATGAAGATAGACCACCCTGTCATGTTGTGCCAGGTGGGCATACTTCCTGCTGTGAATATCCGCTAGGCCTCTAGTGAAGTGCTGTTGCAACATCACAACCTATACTCACTTCAGAGACCCTTCCAAAGTATCATTGACAGACTGGGAAGAGATAGGGTCTCCAAGAGTCTGGAATGACTTAACGCTTGCCCAGGATGACTAAACCTTAAGTATTCTGATAACCTGAAAAAGTCTGAAACAAGCAACTTTATGGCTACATGTGCATATATATGTTCATATGTACATCCATACAAATAAACCTACATGTGTTCTCCTTTATCTGACCAAGTATTTAGGTTCTTTTGAAACATTAGGTAGGACATAGGCCTATCTCCATAAAGTGGCACTGAAACTGTAGTTGCAGTTAATGTACCTTCCATGCAAACCTGCAAGACTGCTGTGAAAAGCTGTTTGAAAGGTTAATTGACAAACAGAAAAGTATAAAAAACTTACTCTGTAGACGACTACAATTGAACAACATTCTAGTAAGGAAGGAATACAGAAAACTCACTGAAACCTTCAGGAAAAAAGTTCTACACCCAAGACATTTTTTTGTTAAGAGCTCAATGTTTCACAGTACAAAAAAAACCCCACAACTTTTCTCTTTAAATCCTCAGCCTCAGTGTAGCTCATGCTTCAAAGTAAATGAAACATTTAATATTTAGCACTTAAGGATGGAATGCAAAGTGGAAGTCCAGCTCCGCTCTCTAACTTAAGGGTCACATTGCAGACATATGGTCAGGTGAGAAATGCATTACTATAATCTTTTCCAGGCTGAAGGATGTTATCTTGTACCATTCCTAAATTGATAAAGAAAAAGTATACATATATAGATATTTACCAGGAAGATAAATAAGATCAAAAGGAAGAAAAAAAATCAAAACAAAATAGTCTCAAAAATTATCTATGCTTCAGATAAAAGTACATCCTCCCACAATGATTTCCATAGATACATGAATTCTAAATCTGTTCAAGTTTTCATATGAGAGAAATATTAATAATGCCTTAGTATCTTGAAATGAACTGGTAATCCTGTACGTAGTCACATCTACATTTGTGATTTCAATATAGTACTAGAGAGAGATTCCCTCCTCATGCCTATTGGAAAATTAGCAGGAAACTAAAAAAGTAATTCCCAAACACATGAATAATCAGAATCTACTTCCAGAAAGAGACATCTACTCTATGCTTTCCTCAAAGCAGAGCACAATCATAACTAGCTTGGCTGTTGAGTGCGGCTGTTATCCAGTATTGCATATGACAATTGAGCATTATTTGATTTACCATCAGTTCCTTTCTTTTCAGCTCAGCCGAGGCAAAGAAACTGCTGACAGGTTGTGCATTTGCCAGAGTGTTTGTTGATGGCCGAGTTCCTTAATCCACTTTACTGTGTGGCCTAAAATTGTATAAGGTAAATTGACATTGACACACAAGCTTGCAGCTTGCCATCAGCCTGCACTCTCCTCTTGAAACGTGCATCATTTGGACTGTTACTCATATCTGCTGCTGGCACTCAAGTTTTCTTTAATATAGAAGACACCGCTAATGTTAATAACGCAACTGCAGGATGTCACCAGTTTTGTGAACTTCCACCTCCCCCCCCCCAATTTGTACCTTCCCCCTTCTGTAGTTAGCTGAAAGCTTCTATACAAGATCAAGGCTGAAGGATGAGAGCATAGAGTAACTGGGGGAAGAAGGGAGCCACTGCACAGGAAGCTGAAGTAGAGCAAATGGGAGGGAAGGGTTGAAGGAAAGCAGAGGTTATTGCTGCTGAAGAGCGTAGGGAAGGACACCTACTTGCTGCTGGGCATTGCTAGCACATCTGGATCAGACGGTAATCAGAAACCAAATACAAAACATTGACTTAGGACCAATTAGATGTCAGAATTATCCGAAACAATTCCTAATTGGGATTTGACCACTGTTGCTCTCATGTAAAGGTGATTAACCTGGACTTATTTTAGTTTTACATTCATTTTAAAGGCATTGTCTGACATTTTGCTTTCACAAGGAAGTTATACAGAACTAGTACATTGTATTTCAGTATACAAACAACATAATTCATGCTCCACTTTTGTATTTTTTCCCCTAAGAATAAACCTTTACTACCTACCCTACAAATTACATTTCATCTCCTAAATGAGCTAAAAAAGAACATAAATTGAGCAAATTAATTTTACCTCTGAAATTGACAATTAATGAGTGGCATTGGGTGATGTTGCCCACTTCATCTATAAATAATAATAATATTTATAGATGTCATGTTCAAATATGAGCAAGCTAAGTCTCATGTACTTGAAACAAAGAATCTGCTTACCTGTGTGTCACCTGCACATTTTCTAAATAAACTGTGAGAACAGCATTGTGTGTAACAGCAATTTTATAGGCAATTTAAGAGCTTACAGTTAAATAAAGAATTTTGCTAATGTACTTTCAGTCTCAGCATCAGACTAGTCTGTGAATTCCCAAACCTATGTGATAAAATAAGCTCTACAGTAACTAAAATCTAGCCAAGATCCATCCATAAACTAGTATAAGACACCATGAATAAATTTGGTTCTAGTCCTCCATAGGTTTACTCGTGTAATTCACTTTATACCCTGTAAGTAATCCCACTGACTTCAAGGTGAAAACCAAGCCTTTGTTAAGACACTGGCAAAACTCCAACTGATGACAGCACAGTCAGAATCTGTCTGCTGTGCAAACTAAATATACAAGTAAGCCTTTGTGGATAAGCATCTTAAACTCACAATGCAAGTATCATAGTCTTTGTTTTCACAGAGAGAGCATAAAACTTGAACTTCATTAAAACCACTTGCAAGATCCTTACTGATGGTCCCATGGGAGAGGGCTTTATGACTTGTCAGAGGTTTCTTGGGTTATGTCCAGAACCTTTGTTCATCGATGACATGAACAGGCTGAAGGTTGCAGCACGCCTGACAGCTGTGTCTATGTATCCTAGCAGACACACAAAGAACAGTCAGTGCTCCTAGAGCGAGATTCATCGGATCTCTTCAGATAGCTCAGGTGCAAATGCTTAAAACAGAACTAGCTGTCAAGACTCGGTGGGGAGAAATAACATCCAAAGCATTGCTAGCTTGTGCATCTGCACGATCTTTGATTCCTCGAGCAGTCACATTCACTGCAAAACAGTAGAACGGGCACTGTGCTACAACTTCTCTATTCAGACAAGTGACTCCAGAAACTTTGATTCATTATCTGGGATACACACTGAATTTTTCTACTTCAGAATTCTCCAATACTTGTCTATGGAGCCCACAACTGACCTCTGCCTTGTAGTCACACAACATGGATGTGTCATGGGCACTAAAGGAATGTCACTTAATTTATTGTCAGTTAATAAGTATCTAATTACTGATTGGAGTGTCGCACAGGGTTAGAGAAGGAAA
>NW_010108480.1:0-5363 GCF_000699245.1 Pterocles gutturalis | reverse complement strand
GGGCGCTGCCGGGGGGCAGCGCCTGCCCCGGGCGCCTTGTGTTCAAGAAAACTTGGACAGGATGGCGGGCGGCGACGCGGAGGCCCGTGTGTGACCGCATGTACGCCTTCCAGTCAGCGAAATTCCCTCAGCAGCGTTCCAGCTGCCGCTACGGGAAACGCGCTGACTACGCGGGAAAGGCGAAGCGCGACGGCGAGTCCGACACGTGACAGAACTGGATGCGAGCCGGAGGGGGATACATGAGGAAATGCTCCGCATGTTAGTTCTCTCAGTTTCTTAAAACTCATCGGCTTTGTAATACCCGTGGCCAACATCAACTGTAGATGTGGAAAGATAACTTCTCTTGTGCATACAGGCTTTTGAGATAATTTAAAAATCTGTTACAGACTGATGCTGCAAAGGCTGAACATCAAAGTGAAGTTAATTGCAATTGTACATGTAAGTTCTACAATTCAAGAAAACCTTATTGAAATAATAAAATGGAGTACTGCTAGTATCTTGGAATAATGCACATAAGATTACATAACTGTTATATCTGAGTGTACAGAAATGTGCACATGAAAGAACAAAAGATGTGTTAAGAGAAATAAAGACTAGGCTCCTCTTTGCATTCAGAATAGGGTCCCATTATAGCCAGATTTGCCAACAACCAAATCTAAACCACCACTCTCTTTTTACTCCATGACTAGCCATTTTCTCAGTCTCCTAGCAGGGCTGAAAAAACTATCATTTCTCTTTTCTTGAATCTGGTCATGGGGGAAATGTGACTGAGTCTTCTATTTCTCCTTGATTAGAGAGAAGGATCCCGGAGGGGCCAGATGTTATTGAGAAACTGAGACTGTAGGAAATTCCCAGCTGGACAGTTCTTCTCCCATCAGGGCCCAGTGCTGCTTCACACACCTGCGCAAATTATTTGGACCTGCATAAACAACTCAGGTAAGCACTGTGCTACTCCTCACTGCAAATTCCCCTGTCAGATTAGACCAAAATTCCCCAGGCAGTCAAGATGCAAGCTTTGAAGCAGACAAACTCATCTGGCCTCAAAGGATGCAAATGAGAGGAACTTACGCACCTACACATCTCCATATTTTAATACCTACTCAACAATTTCACATTGTGGGGCTCATGATGAGTCAAAGGACTTCCGAGATTACTAAGCATCTTAATGTAACAGAATCAAGCTTTACTATTCAGTGCCCTGGGATTACCAAAGTGGCACCAAGAAAAAATGGTTTATGAAGTTAGTAGTTCTGCATTTCTCATTGCCTTTGTTGAATTGTGTTGGATCAGCAAATGTGGTATGCTGGGATCATGCCTGTGATAATAAACACAGTGGTCATTTACTCAGCTCCAGCTTATTGGGGTGTCCTGGTTTCGGCTGAGATACAGTTAATTTTCTTCCTAATAGCGAGTCTTTGGTTACGTGAGTCTTGATGATCACTCCTTGGGTCTCCAGTCCATGAATCAGCTTATGGATGGAAATCAGGGAGTCTCGGTGCAATACTGCCACTGATGCACCATTGTGCAGGTGGACATCAGGTGGACAGCTATTTAATTTCCTCTGTCTCCAAGGCAGCTATACCAAAAGCCCACCGGTACCCTTTTGGGCCCTTGAAATACCCTCTCCTGAGGCAGTGTGTACCAAGGATGCATGGAGCCTCTGGGCCAGCCACAATGGGGTGCTTTTGCCACTCATTCCCATTTAGGCTCATTTCAGCCTCCAATACAGTTAGCTGATGGGATCCCCCTGTCACTCCAGAAATACAGATGGGTTCTGCCCCTTTATAGCTTGATGGCATTAGAGTACACTGTGCACTGGTGTCCACTAGAGCCTTATACTCCTCTGGGTTGGATGTGCCAGGCCACAGTCCAGTAAAGCCGGTTGTCCCTTTTCTCCACCTGGCTGGAGACAAGGTCCCTCTAGTCCTAGTCATAATATTTGTTACTCATGTCTTGTAAGTAAAAGTCAGAAGTCCCTTCATTAGGATCAAAAGTAAGATCAGCCCTTTTACTCCATCTGGGGAAAATGCCCACTGGAAACTGGAGCAGCAATTTTCCTGGAAGAACCCCCTTTTGTGATTGTTTTTCCTTGTAACTCACGTACTTGTGCCTTCAGGGTCGAGGCAGATTTTCCATCCCAGTTCCTCATGTCTTCTCTGTGGTCATCTGGATCTTTGGATAGCTGCTTGTTATTCAGGTCATCATAAATCACCTCTAGCACGGATAATTCCCTCAGGTACTGGATACCTCTCCCCACTTGCCTGGGTGACATATAACATCTTCCCTGAAAGGATACCTTTCCTTCATGCCTGACAGGAGTCACTTCCAGAGTCTGAGGGTTTGTGCCCCTCAGCAGGGTTGGAGTAGTCACACTGCCTGATGTTCTATCATCAGATCAAGAGACCTTCCCTTCCCCTTGAGGGTACTGAATAGTGTTGAACAGGGCTCAGTAGGCACGGGCCAGGCCCCAGCACATTGCAGTGATTTGTGGCTCTCCAGAATTGCCAGGGCGACAGCATACTTCTTCCAAATATTTTACTAATTCTTCAGGATTCTGCCCTTGTTCACGGGTGAAGTTCCAAAGCACTGGAGGTGCCCACTGTCCTTGGTACATGCCCATACTGTCCCCCACACCCTGCCACTCATAACTGTCCAGCCTTGAGGCAGATCTCTGGGTGGCGTTCTTAAATAGTTCTTTAACCTTACACAAAACCTGAAACACATTCAGGAGACATAGCAGTAGGAACATGCTGGTTGCAACATCCCAAGGATATTCAAAATTTTCAAGAGCTATTGTAACTAGCCTGAAGGAGAAGGGGACGATGAAGGAGCAGGGGAAAGTGTCCCTCCTTGTCTCCCCCATAGATTGTGTTTCTGAGGAGAAAAGGTAAAGAGTGTAATTATTAATAGTTTCTAAGAGATGGTTCCCGAAGTACGGAGATAACAGCAATGCTGAGTACGAATAGCAGATTAGTCTCATGACCAGTAATTTTATCAAATCATAAGCCAGTTCTACATAGTACAGCAAAATTATAACCTTAAGCATAACAGGGAACATGTACAGCAAGTAAGGTGTTGCATAACACAACTCTGCGAACAAGCACAACAACTCTGAGAGCAAATAAATGAACATTGTGACCAGCGACTATTAAACCAATATAATGAATGCCTATAACTTGTTTTAACACGCTGTGGTCAGATCTGTTGTTATCTTAGCCCTTTGTGCCCCATGTTGTGTGCCAAGAAAGACCGTCGTGGTTTAACCCCAGCCAGCAATAAGCACCACAGAGCTGCTTGCTCACACCCCCACCCCTGGTGGGATGGGAAGGAGAATTGGAAAAACAAAAGTGAGAAAACTTGTGGGTTGAGATAAAGGGAGTTTAACAGGATAGCAAAGGAAGAAACAACAATAATAGTAATAATAATACTAGACTATACAAAACAAGTGATGCACAGTGCAATTGCTCACCAGCTGCCAACAGACACCCTGCCAGTCCCGAGCAGCAATCCCAATCTCCCAGCCAACTCCTCCCAGTTTATATGCTGAGCATGACATCATATGGTATGGAATATCCCTTTGGCCAGTTTGGGTCAGCTGTGCTGGCTATGCTCCCTCCCAGCTTCTTGTGCACCTCCTTGCTGGCAGAGCATGGGAAACTGAAAAGTCCTTTAGTTAGTATAAGCACTACTTAGCAACAACTGAAACATCGGTGCGTTATCAACATTATTCTCATATTAAATCCAAACCACAGCACTATACCAGCTACTAGGAAGAAAACTAACTATCCTAGCTGAAACTGAAGCCAGGACATGGAGTTATGTTAAAAAACTCAATCTTGGGAGCTATTACTTTCAGTTTCGTAGGCTTGAGTGAATAAATGGGTCTGTCTAAATCTTCACGTCATCATAACTGTGGCCAAGTGGTCTGACATGATAAATGCCAGACTTTGTGAGGCTCCCCAGTTCAATCCATCTGCATGGCCAGTATGGCACTGAGGCAACCAAATCTCTGATGCTGCCGATTCTGGGTGTTGAATCACAGTTTTCCCTGCCTTGGACATCAGAAGTGTGCTTCAGCTTGACTGAAAGTTGATTTCGTGGTGCAGAATTTTGTTAATACTAATGCAGTAACCACAAGTTGATTGAATAATACCTTAGAAAAAGATGCACATCTAACTTGCTTGCAGACTTGAGGAAGTTACTGGGTGGCTACAGCAGGTAGGTGGTCAATGGTCTTTTTTGCTGAAGCACTAGGCTGTCAGTATGACTCCAGTGCATAGCCCTCCATGAAGCCAGTCACTGAACATTTAAAGCTAAGGAAGGTAACCTTGAATTGTTAAAGTGCAAATCAAAATTTTTACACGGCTGAAAGGCAGAGGAGCCATACTGCACATCTTAGAGGGGCTGAAAAGAAGAAACCATTCCAAATCAGTTCACAGGCAGGACTTGACTGTCACTTTGTGGGAAGTGAATGCAGGTTCTTGCACAGCCCACGGCAGCTCAGAATGGGAACCTGGCTTTGCCACCCTTGACAGCTCCTGCTGGGTTACTTCCATATCACTGGGATTCTCATTGTTCAGCAGCACCAACTCCAGCACCATCCCACGAGCAGCCATTCTGGCATGGGAGTTAGGAACCACATGTGGCTCCAAAGCTACAGACAAGCCGTAACCAAGTTAAAGTTTACTGGACCCAAAGGTCACTGGTTCAACAGCTAATGTCAAGACCAAAGGCTGCCAACCCTACTGCTTCGGGAGCTCTGTCCTGCTAACCTATGGATTCCAAGATAAGGCTAATGAGCATAAACCAAAAGTACCACCCTTTTAAATTACTCAGCCCTTTCTTGGCTTTTAGGTACATTGTTAAGACATGTAAGTTTCTGGAATTACTGACTTGGGGTGTGTCATTAGTGAGCAGCTTGTCAACTCAGGAGTTCTCCAACTGCAAGAATGGACACACCAAGTCAGAGCACAGCAGAAACAGAAACCTAGTACTAGTAGGAAACCAGAGTTTCCACATGTCCTGTAATAAACTGAAATAATGTGTCTTCTGCATTGACGTATGTTGAAAAGAAGAGTTCAGCAGTTAAAAGTTGAACTTCCTGCATAATATTCACCTGTAAAATATTCTGTATGTCAAAAGGCTGTTTTTAAGAGGGATCAGGCTGCAGCTAAACACTGCAGCCCTGGTAACAGTCCCAATGGAACGGGGGAAAAACCCAAGCACCAGGCTGCTACTGTTCTGTCTTCCGGGGCTGAGGCAAAGAGCAAGACACCCGCTCCCGGGGCAGGCGGGAGGCTCCCTCACGGGACAACGCTCACCCCGCGGGGGCTGCGCAGGAAGGCCGGGCCCAGGCGGGCACC
>NW_010108479.1:57480-58577 GCF_000699245.1 Pterocles gutturalis | reverse complement strand
GCCGGGGCAGCCGCCCCTCACCGTGCCTTGGACTCGGGGCACGGGCGCTGTCCCGGGGCTCCGCGGCCTCCCGCCGGCTGCCTGTGAGGGCATTAGCAACAGAGTCCAGATCGATTTAAAAACAAATGGAAGAACTCACCAGCCTCGGAGAGCTCCCGAGTCCCACGCTTCAGGCGCCCCGTAAGACGTGAGTTTTAACTGAAAATGTCCATGTGCTCGGCCAAAAAAATAGGATCCCAGGATAACCCGCAGGTCGAGAAAATAAAGGTCTTTCCTCATGGGTAAACCAACGTGCTTAAAAGGTCCGTGTGGTATTTCATGATCCCACAGCCTGGGGTGTTTTGCAACTCCACTGCACAAATATTTGCTTCGTGTTTTTAAGGCTTTGCTACATCTGTTCCTTCCTCATTTTCCTCCTTCTGGCTGATAACTTAATTTTTTGTTTCTCATTTCTGGAGAAATGCCGAATAACACATGCTGACTTACTTGATTCATTGCCAATATTTATTTCAAATTGATAGACCGCAGTAAAAAGTCACTGCAATATTAACAGCTGTAATGGTATGAAGAAATTCATCACTGGGAAAACAGACTAGCAGAAGATTCAAACCATAAAATAAATCAACAAGCTAGTACGGCTCATCCTGACTCAGAAAATATGTGTGTATATATTCTGAAATATTTGACCTTGCGAATTATTTGCAATAATTTTAAGTCAAGTTTCACTAAGGCTGACATTGTTGTAGTATTATTTGTTTGTACACAACTTGTTTTCTTGACACACAGAGTGGTACTATGTATGAAATCATGTACCAAATATTTTTAGCTTATGCTTCTGGACTTTACCTAACTTTTCCCTCCTTTTTTTCCCCCATACACAAGCACAAAAGTGAAGACTGAGAAGGAGAGTCTGTCTTAAAGAGAACTAAATACAATTTACGCACTTAGAGCTATAAACCAATTTCAAACTGATTTTCTTGAATTGCATTTCCTTGGGAAAGGAGACAAATTTGCTTTGCGACAAAGATTTTTGTGCTTTCCTCTACTACCACTCTACAGGCACTATCATTATAGCCTTCTCTTCAGAGGAAAGGTCT
>NW_010108479.1:45405-57463 GCF_000699245.1 Pterocles gutturalis | reverse complement strand
CAAAAGCGATCCTGCCTTATAGGGCTGGAGAGACCTTTGGTAGCCCTTCCAAAACTGGAAATCAAACCTAGATTCATCATAGGCACTCCACACTGCTAGTTCTATGCCATGGGACTGATGTGTTTTATTTGTGAATACATAATTTCCTGAGTAGATAATTTATTGCTGAGGTTAGACTAAATGCCTGTAATGATCCTTTTCAGCCTTGAAATCTCTGTGTTTGTGACTTTCACCTCTCATTGGCCTTTAAGTTTTCCATCATTTTTGTTTATTTTTGCAGATACCAGTATGAAAACTGATTTTAGTCAGACAAATCTAGACTCCTGGATATGTTGTTTGTCTAGCTATTTTTGTATTTTCTTTTTTTAGATGATCACATGTGAAAAGACAGGCACATAAATTCTGCAAAAGTATAAAATGAGTAGTATGACAGCCTATGGGATGGACTTTAGAACCAGCCTTTTAAAGTATTAAAAGTTACTTTAAGAGTATGTGCGTTTGAGGACAGCTGGTAAGAAAAGCTGAAGAAGCAAAATTCTGTCTCTTTCTCTTTCTTTTAAATTCTTTTTCTTTTTAATACTTTTACAGTTCCTGGGCAATCGTTGCAGTTGGATTGCTGGTTCTGGTTTTTATTGCTCTGTTGGCTCGTGTTCTTGTCAAAAGAAAACCACCAAAAGACCCGCTGTTTTACGGTATGTCGTCATAACAGCGAAGCTAAATTCAGAAAGTGTTTTTTAATATAAATTATAATATATGACAGTTATTTCAGGCATGGTTTCCCAACCCAGTCTGCTGAGATGCTAAGGAGCCAAGAAAGACTGGAAAAAAACGAGGAGAAATCATGCTTCTTGTGAACCTTTGTCCCCAGCTTAGGGACAAGCCAGACCTCCTGTATGAAAAGAATAACAATAACACTCGAGTTGGGCTGTGAAAGTGTTTGAAATACGGACATACCTGCTCAGATAAGATCCTCCTTGTAGCAGCACTTAGGCACCACAGTAGACCTGTCAGGCATATCTCTTCCTGAGTGGACTCATTTAGGATTTTTGGATCTTTTGGATCCATGGCCTCCATGGCTTGGTTCTTCCTATGATTGAATTACATAATTCTCCTACTTTTATTAGGCTTCTGTGTTAACTCACCTTTGTGATATATAAGAAAGTTCAAACCACCCCAACTCTTGGCTCAGGCTGTCTGCAGACTTGGGCAAACATTTCTATATTGGTACTTGGCCACAAAAGAAGAGAGATATTGATTACCTTTTGAAAGGAAACCTTACATCTAGATTATCCTATAGCAAAAATCTAGAAGAAAAAACACTGCCCTTTCCTGAAATTTTACAAGATGGGCGATAGGCAAAGCGGCGTACAAACCAATTGTATTTGTTCTGTGTCTTCCTCCTCATCACAACTCATAGGCATCTGTCCCCAGTGTTCTGTGTGAGGCCAGTAACTCTCAGTTCACACTGAAGTCAAAGGAAATAAATAACATAAACCTAGCACAGATACATTTCCTGTCTCAAAGGAGTGACTCGCTAACTTGCCAGATAGGCCTCCTATGGAGTGCTGTGGCTAATGCAGTTTGCTTGCTCACCTCCAAAAATGGCAAGTCACATTTCCCTCTCCTCCTCCTTTTTGTTCTTTCTTCTTTCCAAGAGATGATTACAGTCAAGGTTGTCTACTTCGTGTGACCAAGATTTTTGGAAGGCTACATGCAGATGCTGATTTTCCATGTAGGCTGTGCCTACAGCCCTACAGAATTTCACATTCCTAAGAAAAGCTTCCAAAAAAATTTGATGAATAACCACTAATTAAAAAGCATTAAGCTATGTGAGAAAATCATATTGTATGCTAAATATCTGTGACCTCAAAGTAGATGCATCTAGTTCAGCAGATCTCTGCCTAACTGAATTTACTGGACTGTGAAGTAACCGTGTGATTCCAAGTCTTTCATTAATTTATTATTTTTTTTCCTTTATATTATTACAGTTTATGCTGTATTTGCCTTTACCAGTGTAGTGAATCTGATAATTGGACTGGAACAAGATGGAATTATTGATGGATTCATGACTCATTACTTGAGAGAGGTAAACAATTGTTTGGCTTACAAATCTAAACAAAATCTTTACTATAAATAGCTTATGACAGTATTTTTCACAGAAAAAACAGCCACTAACACATTGAAAAGAGTCACCTTGAATTTGGTCCTTGACCTATTTCATTATTGTTATGGACAAAACCTTCCTCACTTGAATTCACTGATTAATTTGGAAAAAATAGCATACCTTTCAAGCTCCAACATTGTTTCATTTAGTTGAAGTAACACTGTTCTGTATTAGCTTCTGTGGGAACTGAATAGACTGTACACGTTTGCAGGAAGCCATAGATACTCAGCGCTGAGGAGTGGATGAGTATTGCAGTACTTCCATGTGTCACCAAGAAGGAAACAAAATTGCTCCTTTATTTTTGCCTCATCACTCTACTAAAAGGAATTAAAGTAGAGTTAAAAAATGATGATGCCAGATACCTAGTCAGCAGAATCTGTTGGCTGCTGAATACCAACATCCACCAAAAATAGCTCAGTAAGAGCTTGATATGAAAGTCACTGAAGTCACTGAAAAATTTCCATGAACTTTAGCATGAAATAAGTTGGATCTTACAAGGTTATACTTTGTCATCAACATATTCAATACTGTTGTAGAGCTCTAGGCTGGCTAAATATATCTTTATTTGTTCCATGTTAAATATATCTTTATTTTGTAGCTTCTATGATTAAAATATGGAAAAGTAGTATTTCCGTAATACAGCAGAACAATGCTGACAGTCATACATAGGAGTTTTCTCTTTCATCTTGCACTCTATTGTGCATCTGTAACTGATTTAATTATACCTGATCCTACCTGAATCAAGTTTGTGCTTGGAAATGTGTATTGTCAAAAACTGTATCCCTGGAGTGGAAGAACAGTTACTTTTCTGAAATGGTTTCCTGCTATTCTTTACTAATAAATTGTTATTCTGCTTTTAATCACTGTATCTTTTTTAAAACAAACGTTCCCTAGGGTGAGCCATATCTGAACACTGCGTATGGCCATGTGATCTGCTATTGGGATGGCTCCGTTCATTATCTGATGTATCTGTTGATGGTGGCAGCTATTGCATGGGAGTAAGTCATTTTGATTTATTACCGTTTACTTTGCTTGCACTCTCATATAACCTACAAAGGGCTTTCTTTTCTCTGCAGTACTTAGATTTTTCTGTCAGGACTGTTTCATGTCTTAGGCCAAAGCAACACTATTAAAATTTTGTTACTTTCAGGAACTGAAACCTCACCAAGTTACACTATCTCTCAGCAAAATAAGACCAGCAAATCCACTGAGTTGTAGTCTTCCTCCTTCACTCTGCAGCAGAGAGCATAGCTCTGCTTTGTGTTAGTTAAAAGGAAAGCTTAAAGAAGATGCACATGAAAACCATGTGTGTAGAACCTTTTGTTAAAATAATAACATATTTGTGATAGGAATAATGTATTGCTTAGCATGATGATGTTCTCTCATCCATTTTAGAGAGCACCATGGAGTTTAAGAGAAAATGGTTATTTCTAGAGGTTCTTATGTTTCTTGCTGTTGAATGAAGATCTTGAGAAAAGAAGTACTTAAATTCCAGAGGCTAATGTACCCACTTGTAATAGAAGCACTGCCAGACTGAAATTAATTATTAATAATTATTTGATAGCTTGTACGACCTGTGATGTACAAAATCAAGCAGTCAGCCTTCAGATGAGTGAAACATAACAGCAAATAACTAAGTATGCACAAATCCTGTACTGTTCATGTAATACCCTTCTCACATGAATGCAGGATTTCTCCATAACCCCCTCTCAGAGGCAAGAATCCTCTGTTGACTTGTGGGGCAGATTTTAAGACCTTTACTTACTAAGATACAACCATGCCGATCAGTATAATATTTGAGGGTGATTTGGAGTAGTGGATTTTTTGTGATGGCGCAATAATTATGACTTGTTTCCTTTCTTAAACAGACAAAGCTATAGAACCATTGGCCTCTACTGGCTAGGTTCCATCATCATGAGCATCATTGTCTTTATGCCTGGAAACATTGTGGGTAAGGACATAATTTATATGACTTTTTCCTGTGAAGCATTTTCTAAATTCAGCATTAGGCTATCTGTATTTTACTACAGTATTGGTTCCTTTCTGCAATAATACGAAAGAGGAATTTTAGGAATATCAGTAAAGAGATGCAAAGTAATTCAAAGTTTAAATATGAGGAGGGGAAGATGGAGACCAGGAAAAAACCCCAAACCTTTCAATTTTCATTGTTCTCAAGGAAAAAAAAATATTTTGTATTACCCATAAAGCATTCATCCAAACTAGGTTTAATTTAAGCAGGGAGACAATAATTGTCTTAGTATCATAAAAATATAAATCTTATTTTGCATAAAATTTACTTAATAGTCTGACTTTCAAGCAGTTTACAAGAGGCAGCCAAATCACCTTTAAAAGGGAAATCTGGAAGTTATTCTATTTTCAAACTAAATGTAACGTTTCTAGATTTCTAACATAAATCAATGCATAGCTGTGCTGCTAGAGGCTGAGCGTTGTAACAGAAGATTTTACATCATTATTACTTACAGGTGGTCCTTTAAGAGTACTACCTCCCTCAATTAAAGATTTCCTTTTTAGCAAAGCTTAAAATTGATGCAAAGTTGACAAGTGTTCAACTGAGAAAAATGTTCATGTGTCTAAATCCTGTAGACAGCTTTAGAAAAGTTCGCTACACTTTTTATGACAGAGGAAGAGTATTCATGG
Source organism: Pterocles gutturalis (assembly GCF_000699245.1). NCBI lineage: Eukaryota > Metazoa > Chordata > Aves > Pterocliformes > Pteroclidae > Pterocles > Pterocles gutturalis. The sequence goes on along the minus strand of NW_010108479.1, from coordinate 52,641 downwards.
TGCAGCCTGGGGCCAGTCCAGTTCCCTCCTTTGTAGATGTACACGCACCACAGAGAAAATGGTCAGCAGATTTAATGTGACAATATCTCTTCTTCTTTCCTCTAGGGAAGGCTGAGAAATTTGTTCTCAAGAGCATGCCTTCTGCCTTCCTTTCTGACATAGAGAGTAGCCAGTGTAAAAGACACAGTTTTTCCTGATTTACCTGGGCTGAGGATAGCTCTCTGAATTTATGTTTTGTCCTCAAATATTAGCACAGGCCTGGAGGAGAAATCAGGACTTTGGAAAACAAATGCAATATCAGATCTTAAAAAATGTATACATTCCTTTTTTCCAATTTTTAAAGAATGATGTCTCCATCTGAAGTGCAGGTTTCATTAAGAGATTTCAAAGCTGTCCCATCCTATAGGATTACCTACTGTAGAGCGACAGAGGTGGTTTCCTGTCCCCGCAAAACCCCACGAATATCCAAAACGGCTTCCTGTCTGATAGGCTCTGTGTCACCTGTGACGCTGCCGCTATTGAGCACATGATTTTCAGCAAGATGTGTGTTGCTTTAACGGTGATTTCTAATGTTTTATGTTTACAGTACCATGGCTGCTGCAGGTTTGATATTACACAGGATATTTTTAAACTCTTCTGCAACACAGCTTATAAATTCTCATACTTCTTATAATTATTTTTTAACAGGCAAATATGGAACAAAAGTGTGTCCTGCTTTTTTCTTAAGTGTACCTTATATTTGCCTTCCCATATGGGCTGGGTTCCGAATTTATAACCAACCTTCGGTGACTCACGACACTCCAGTCAAGGTAATAGTTCTGTATTTAAAGTGTTGGCTACTGTTAGGAAAACTGAAATATGCTTGCTGTTTCTACTGCGTTTTATAGGTCCCTTGGTGAGTGTGGAATGTACTGTAACTGTTCACTGTTATGACAATTGCTGCTGGCTGTGGAGACACTGTAAAAATATCTACACTGCAGGACCATTTCATTATGGTGGGATAAAGAAAAAGCAAAAGAATATCATGTTTAGAGTAAAGAACTCATTTCTAGGTGTAATTCTCTATCTATTCAGTTTGTTTCAATTTCTTGGCTGATTAAAATATACCAGCTTCATAAAGCACTGCAAAATCCTTATAGAAGCTCTGCAGGAAAGTATTCTTCTGCAGATGACTTACAGATTTCATGTAATTTAATAATGTTTTGTATGTGCATTCTGCAATATTAGATTTTATAGGTAAGACATTCATTAATTGATATGAAAATTATTTACACACTTTTTACTTCTTATTAAAAAAATCTGTAAAAATAATGTTTACTTAAAACTCCTTAGACCTTTGCCTTTGAATTTAATAACTGGCCTGTAATAAGATTGAGCAATCAAAACATCCAATAATAGTTTATGCACTTTTTTTTTTTTAAATATCCCTGCAGTACAAAGCACAGAACAGATCTTTAACTCTTTGTTGCTATAAGCAAGCCAGTTTATTGCCACAGCACACCATATCAGTTGCAAGTAGCATAATCAGTTAATATTTTTGCATCACAAGAGCTCCTGAGTTTCAGTCAGGTTCATTCTGTAACTGCAACAGACACAGAGGAAGGAGTTAGTTCCTGTTCCATAGCTAGTAGGCAGGCAGTGTGCACGGGGCGTAGCCTATGGCACAGAATAACAGCAGATGATGCACTGACAGGTTTTCCCAGAAATGTATGAAAGATAGCATTCAGCCATGCATCCGTGATTCTTCAGTAGGAAAGAGGGGTGTAGACAGATGTTCAACCTCATGATGTTTGAAGAACTACTGCAGAATCAGCACTTTTAGGGCAAATCACTATGAAAAGCAAACTGAGGGCGACTTCAGGTGCCAAACCCTCTTCTACCCTCCTGTATAGGCTTACAGGAAACCACATGTCCCATCCCAAAGCAATTTGAGCTGATTTACTTAAAGGCATCAGTAATTCTGGCTAAACTTCCTTGCTCAGGAGGTCACAGAAAAAACCTGGGACCTCATACCCTTCCTAAGTAATTTCTTTTTTAGAAGTCATATTTTATCTTCACAGCTAATTTATGCTTCATAGCTGAGTATAAATACATAGGCTCAATAACTGTATACCTTAAAATGTCTTTAAATCTTAACACGACTACTCAGGAATTTTTCTTATTTTTATATCGACTCTCTCAGTCCTAAATTAGGTATTGTTTTCAGTAAATAATTGTGTAATGCTACTAATCAGTTAGCTAATCATTGTAAGTCCTGAAAATATTTATTTCTCTTTCAACAAATCATTTGCAATTAGCTGTAAAATTAAACTTTTTTTAGCTATCATTATTCAAAGTTGGTCTTAAAAATGCAGGAAGAAAATGTAATAATGCTTTTAAACATGATAGTGCAAGTATATAGGAAAAATACTTACATGAAAGCAATGGAAGCAAAGTATATTCTGTTGGCCAAGGTATTAATTGGTATATTATTATTATAAAGCAGTTAGTTAAAAAAAAATCACCATGGGGACAGAGAAGAGGTAATCAAGTTTTGGGTGTTTTCTAATAGAGGTGGGTGCATAGGAGGGAAGTGGATTTATGCCTTCATTTAGCGTCAAACCAACCTGTGCTGCAGAATTTACAAAACCCATCAGATTTATCTACAAGTATATCAGCTCAGAAAAGGTCTGTGTCATTTAAAATTCATTAAAAGAATTAATAGACATAAATTCAGATTTGCACATGAATTCTGAAGGGACTGACTTCTATGGACAGCACACAAGATTATCCCCGATTCCTTAAAACTGGTCATCTCAGAAGCCTCTCAGAAGCTATGGAAAATAGCTTTTTCCTGGAAGTGAGAGAAATTGCAAAGCGTGCCTACACACTTCCTTGCTACACAAAAGAAACAGCAGAGTTGGCGAGATCTGCGCAGAGTTCAGTGTTGGTTGCAATAAATGGGAAACCTGTGCCAGGTCAGCTCTACTCGGCCAGTGGACTTAACGTAATTCATTTTAGCATGTATTGAGGTGACTTCGCTACGTTAAAAAGAAGGGTAAGGCAAGATTACTGTGTAGCTGAGGGCTGGCGGCAAAGTGCATACCGTCTTTCAAATTCTTGCTTCTGCTTTTTTTTTTTAAGCTTTACATTTTCATTCTGTTTGCATAAATGTAGACATTGAGAAAAAAGGTGTGAGTTATCTGTACCTCGGCAATTTCACAAATTTGTACTGCACCAAAGGTTGTTTTCACTAATACTGGCTTTGTCTCCAAAACCTCTAAGTACTATTGTAGCTTTGTGATCCCAGTAAATATGCACATTTATTTAATATACCATTTGAAAGGATGAGGGATGCCTATATATATATATAAAAAAGATTCACACTTAGCCAAAAGTGGAAAGAAAATATATCAAGCCTCAAAGTTTCCATTATCCTTAGGTAGTCTACATCTGAAAATGACTTGCAACTCAGCAGCCCTGGGAGGCCTTTGTCTTTCATAGGAATAAATATTAGAATGTAGATATTCTTTGCAGGTAATGTTATAAACATTCCTACACTACTTTAAATACTGTAAAGTGGCACAGGCCTGGGTCATAATTACCATATTGCCAAAACAGACCTATTACTTGTGTTTGAAAAACAAAAAAAGCTGTCACTTTTTTCTTCTGAAAAAGATCCCTTAAAAGAAAAAACAAAATAGCCTTATTTTTGTTAAACTACAATTGGGATCTTGCAGTTTTTACTCAGGAATTGTGCTTGCAAGATTGGTTCTCCTGTTTCAATAACATTATTGTGAGTATCTTGGTCCCGAGTGCTTTTAACTCTGCCTCTACATCCTAATTATTGTTTTGTGTGCTTTGGAGACAATTCCACAAGTGTGTAACAGGAAGGAAATCAGGTTTTTCTTTTGCTGTCTGCATGCCAACACACAGCTAATAAAAAGGAAGAGGAAATGAGCAACACCTAAATGGGGAAGTTTTCCCTCTGAGCTGCAGAAAGATACTCTGATGTGCTTATGATCTTTTCTGTGACTACACAGTGCTGAAAGTCTACCTCAAATTATTTCCGTGGGTCTTGTAAGTTTTACTGTGTAGGCAAAGAGGTGACTTTGGTTCCTCCAAGCCATCTTCCACATTAGATATCTAGATGGCCTCTGCTACCGCAGTGTGAACCCCTCGCACCTGCCCACGTGGTGCAGCGGGAGGATTCCTGGTCTGAGGCTGAGGAAAGGAGGCACTGAGCAGATCAGATCCAGATGCAGAGAAGTGTTTCAGTGCCCATCAGAGGAATACGTAGCATACAGTAATAAAAGAATGAAAGGAGGATTTTGCACATGCTCCATATGCACGCACACACTTCATTCTCTCTTTTTGCATTACATATTAAGTATATTATTTGCTCACTGAACACAGCAGAAAACTCAACTGGCCCCATAAAGTTTTATTTTATGCCAGTGCTATTCCATTGATCTCAATAGTGCCCCAGGCTGCTGAAAAGCAGCATTCACTGTCAGTAATGAGATGGAGCATCATTCTGCTGTCCCTCCAAACAGTCCTTTGACAAAGTGCATTGGATTCAACTTCAAACATTTGAGACAAACCTACATTTCCAAAGCTTTTCTACATAGGGACATTCAGGGAAATTAATTCATTCTGATTAACAACAGACACAACTTTGAAGAAGTTAGTTATGCTGTTTTAAAGCCTTGTTAGAGTAGTGTTAATTTGATTTAGGTTGCTTTGAGAGTAAACTAATCTGTATTGAAATGTCTTTAGTTGGATCCATCCATTTTTAGAGTTTATTCAAACTGTTTCCTCACTGCGTCCTATGAAGTCTGAAGTCACCTTTTTAGATGTCAAATTTTTCTGTCCCTGACATCAGTGGATAAACAGGGTAATGTCACTGAGCACTAACTGCTTCTATCATAGTGTTTCACTGCTTCACCCTTCTTGTAGTGACTGATCCGGAGTTAAACACATGTCACGTGGAACCGGGATGTAGTTGTTATGTTCTGTGTTGCAGGTGGTTCAGGAAGTCCAGAAGAAAGGACTCTTAAGACGACCAATAGATTTAATGTTAGCTGCATACCTCATTCTAGCAACGGGGTTTTGCATATTTAGGGGCATGGTAAGTTGAAGATATTTTAATATTCTGGCATCTAATTTTCAGACAAACTTAAATTTGAAATAATTGTGTCTGTGTGAAAAAGTACGTATGTTTTGGTAAAGGGAGATCCTGTGACTCTCAGGGTTGGAATAGGCCTTAGGTATGTGTAAGATGCTGATTATTTATGATAACTAGTGGTGCTTTGCTTCTCCATTTTGTCCTGGGTAAAGTATTTTTTTCAAAAGGAGGTGCACAATCACAAGAGTAAACAGCATCCCAACTGCAGATCAGGATGACCTAAAACTGTTTTCATTGGTCTGGTGTTACATCTGTGGCCAAGAACACAGAGACAAACCAACTAAATTAAATCTGTATTCATGTTTTTCTAAACAGAGATGCATCGTTAAAATTATATAGGAAACCAAGTTAATTTACACTGCATGAGCTAGAGGAGAACATTTCCACCTGGGGAAAAAAAAAACAAAAAAAAAGATTTATCCATGTTACCTGAACAACACATGTTGTTTCTACTTACCAAGAGCTGATTTTTTTTTTTAATGTGTGCTTTTTAAGCATAACTGATTGAATTAAAATTGCTAAAGGAATGAATCTGTACTGGAAATGCTTAAAGTAGATAAACCCAGGAGTAGATAAATCTAGTTCTTTGTCAGCTCTACAGCACTTTCTGTCTTAAGCAGAAGGGAAGTTGTGTATCGTTCCGTGATCAGAGCTCAAATGTTTAGGTGTCTTAGACAACTGCCTGCTTGCTTAATCTGTAGATCTGATTCTGTCTAGAATAATTCAAGTAAGAGGTGATAAGTACCCAAGCAACATTTTATTTACCTAGCTCAGGTTGTCCTTCTGTAGTTCTGCTGCTCACATTACTTGTCATCTGCTGCTGTATCTCTAAAAACTGGCCTCTCAAAAATATTTTTTCCTCTAACTTGTCACAGACTGCTTTATTTCTTATAGATCAGACTATAACAGAGTGCCACTGCTACAGGTTAATCAGCTGTTGTACCTGTAATTTCGCTGTGGGAAACGTTAATCTCATGCTTTAACATCTAACTTGGATCTGCAATCCCACATTTTAATTTCGTAGAGGAGTATTTCTGTTGATTTTAAGAGAGTGGTCATTTCCTTACGTATTTCCTTTACCAAACAGAAACTGCTTACTGGCCTTAATTATACATATAGAGATCAACTGAACATCTCTGTGTAAGCTGCAGTAACCATGATTTTGTGAAAAAGCTAATAAAACAATCCATTGTAGTCCACTCAGACCTGCTTCTTGGGTGCCCATGTTGGAAAAGAACAGGGAGGAATATCCACTATTGGTAAATCTTTGCATTTCCTTCTCAAAGTCACACAACAAATACATGTCAAATTAAGTTGTACACAACTTACTGTTCTGTCCTGTAACTCAGGCATTAATGATGCCTCGCCATAAAACACTTCCACTGCCAGCTGCTGACACAGATTGCTAACACATTTTAGAATGGGATTTTTTTTTTGTACTAGTTTTATGTACTATGAAAAGGAGCTACTTTTGTGACTGGGTCTCTCTTCATGTTTATTGGGAAATTTGTTCTTGCTGTAGCAATGTAAAAACCAATAATCTCTCCTTTGCTACTCTCTTAAAAATTACTATTAAGTGACACCTGTCTCTGCATTGCTCTCCACTGCTACCTTGCCACAATGCAACTCTTTTCTTGCACGACGTTCATAGCTTGCTATCCTAAAATCGGGTGGTTAAGCTGAAGTTTGCACTGTTTGAGCAAATTTCCATTGGAAAGTTCATCTGCTGGGATCAAAGTCTGTTTATCAGAACAAATCAATAGCAATTATACTTTTACTACAGCATAGCCAACCGACTGAACTATCTTCCAGTTAAAACCCTTAAAGCAGGCTGTCAGCATTTCCTCGCAAACCCTCTGAGCAGGAGCTGAGAGGAGGCTGCATTTCAGCTTTTGAATTGGTGACCAAATGGATCCCCTTTGCAATAGACCTTGAGCGAGCCCCCAGGGTAGCAGTGCTGCAGGCCACTAGTGAATCTTTAGGGATGGTAACAGATGTCAGGTTAGCTCATTTTAGAACAAATTCTTTGTTCACGGGAAGTTTTAAAAATTCTTCTTAGATTGCTCTGG
>NW_010108479.1:31720-45374 GCF_000699245.1 Pterocles gutturalis | reverse complement strand
TCTGCCGGCTATATATTCAACTTCACGAGCCTTATATAAAAGATCCTGCTGCCTACCCTAAGCTTCAGGTAAAGCACTGACTGTGGAGCATAGAGTGTTAAGAGGTGATTTGTTAACTGGCGCAAAGATGAAGCTATGGGTTTCACAGATGACAAGATCAATAAGGGAAATATTTGTTCATGGCAAGTTAAACGGTATTTCATATTTTCTACTACAGCCATTACAGGATAGCAACTCTTCATTGTGATAAACTTAACTTAGATTCACATCAGTTACCTACAGTTACACATCCTAATTGCTCAGGCCATGAAACAGATCCGCATGCTTCCTTAGAAGGGCAAAGTAGACTTTCAGTCTGGGATAATGGAGCAAAAAGGGTGTACAGGGACTAGATTCCTTCAGCTCACGTTATGTCACCAGCGCCACACTCCCTGAAACATGACACTTTTTACAAACCCTATTTACACAAACACTGCAGAGGAGGGATGCTGTGCTTTAGTTTTATGGTATTTGCGAGGTTGCCATTCTTTTGCACCCCTGGCTGCTGCATGGGAGCAGGCCTGAAGCAGTAAGAGCAGTCACAGGTGAGGCAATGAGCAGTAACCAGGCGCCTCTGCCAGATCTGTTCTTTCTGGGAAAGGGGTGGCTTGGGTAGATCTCACACCTCCCAACTGAAAGTGCCATGGCTCTCAAGAAACGGACACCCACGTGGTGTTGGGCGCAGAGTTAGGTCAAGCCACACTTACTGGTGTGGTCTCAAAATGGTGAGGGGTAGGAGAACGTGTTCTGGGATGAAGAGGATTTGTATGGGCCAAAGAGAACAACTGTCAGTGGAGGCCTTAGGGTGGCTGGATCCAGCCAACAGCATCGAGGTGTGAAACTCTTTTCTCAAATAAGTTACAGCTGCAAAAAGGCCTGGGAATCATTGCTGCAAGGAGTGTAGTTTTGAATAGTGTCAACTCCTCAATCAGCCATTGGCTAATTTTTAAATGCATCTCCCTCACACTGCAAAGCAACTAATATTTCTGTTTAAAATGCAGATGCTGGCATACATGTTCTACTCTGTGCCATACTATGTGATTGCCCTGTATGGCCTGCTGGTGCCTGGTTGCTCCTGGATGCCCGATTTAACCCTTATACATGCTGGAGGACTAGCTCAGGTATTTCTTTGTAAAATGTTCACTCTTGCATTATAAGTTTGTAAGTAGAGAACTATAGAATAAATAAGGGTCCCAGGGCTTGATCCTCCCATGCGGGTTTTATGCCATTGTAAGTCAGATCACCTTTTGTATCTATAAAAAACTAATTTAAGGGAGTGGAGAATCAAGCCTATTATATGTCTCTAATGACTGCATTCTTGCTTCAGCAGACTTCTCTTCTGCAGAATCTTTTATTGGGCTCATTTAAACCTTATTAAGCACCACACACGTTTTAGCCAAGACCACGAAGGAACCCTGTATGACAGCTGTAACAGTCAACCATGTAAAAAAACCCCAAAACACAACAAAACAGTAAAATACATTGTTTCCATGGTATGTTTTTGCCAACCAGGTAGTCTGAAAAGATAAACAGAAAAAACTATCTACTAGCCACACAAAAGGAACAGTATCAGTTGATGATGTTGATATAACACTGGGTACCTCCTGGGCCACAAACCACAGCAACACTAAAGGTTGCTAAAGGCAGACCAGTGATCACGCTTTGACTCATTCTGTTCTGATCCTCTTAAATAAACAACTGCAGTTAATTTCTAGATGGTGCTGATGGTTATGAGAAGACTGGCCAAAATTAGTAAATGACTTCTCACGACATATAGGTGACCATTTAGCAGTTGAGACAGTGACAATTGATTTGTACTGTACACAGGAAATGAAATGTGCTCTCGGCATCCAGACAATGCAGAAAATACACACATAAACCTGCAGCAATGAGAACACAGGGGCACGGCCATAAGCGTAATTCAAGGACCACTATTAGACAAACACAGACCAACACCTTGCTCCCCAGGCCTTGGGTAACGATCATGGATACAAACTCAAATCCAGCTTAACTGCCCAGTAAGGATGAGGGGAATGACAGTTTATTTTCTATTTGTGAGCAACTATCACAGAGAATGTGACTTTTTTTTTATTACTTTTTTTTTAACACACCAGTCTATAGTGAATCATGAATCACCAAATTATATCAAAACAGAATCTGGCAAACATATTAATGAGGAAGTTTAAATGCTCAGAAAGGTATCATAAATATCATACAACTGTGTTTGGCCCAAATCTAATCTAAAAATGTACAAGCTAGCTAAAGTAGGCAAGCCAGTGGCAGGAACCTCTCTCCACTGACAGATTACTCAGATTTCACGAATTCCCCAGTCAGGAAAAGATTATTTAGCACAAGGAAAAGTAAACCTGAAGTCAGTGTGCTGACTATCACAATCTTGCAAATTTACCAAAAACACAGCCTCCCAGATTAGAGGCAATTTTTGTTTGGTTGGTTTGTTTGTTGGGGTTTGTTTTGTTTATGGTGGGTTTTTTTCCCCCCTTTTAAATGTTTCCCATAACAAACAATCACTTTTTTTTTTTTTTTAAGGGCACTTTGTACCTTTTAGCTGTGTGATTAATACATGCAGCATTTTGCTGCTGAAATCTAAAACCCCTCTGTTGTCTTTTGTGGTTTGGCTTCAGGATAATCCTGATGTATACATAAGATACGAAGAATAAAAGCTACCGGTAACCCAAAGCTAACACTCAAAATTTACCATTGTACTCTTTAAAGCTTGTCCTAGGCACAAGTGAAAACTGTGGGCTGACAAAAACTAACTGATTAAGAAAACTGTATGTTGCTGCACACTCCCCACATTTTATCCTGATTCAAAACCACATTTCTTTAAATTTGAGAGTTTTTTGGTAGTTTTTACTTAGTGCACCTCAGAATGACCTTCAGGCATCCCACAACTGAACATGATTTACCTGATCTGACTTGGTGAACTGTGAGCAACCTGGGACGAAAAACCTGTGAGACAATGGTTGAGGACTCCTATATTATTTTTGGTTTTGGTCATTTTGAGGCACAAAACACATTTCCAGGTTTGTCTACTGTTTTCTCAAGTTAAAACATTATAATTGGTAATTAAAACATAGGTAGTTACTGAAACATATTTTTCTTTCTATTATGCACAAAGGTCCAAAACAGGTAAACATCTAATGATGGAAACAGTGGGCATTGCCCCCTGGGAGTGAACACTGCTGCTACAGATGGGGAATGTGGAGATTTTAATTCTTTTTATTTCTATCATTATGAAGTATGTACTTTTTACAAAAACAAGTCTCAAAATACCATGGGATGCATCTAAACTAAGAACCTCTAAAAGTGCCTAGCCTTTCACACAGAGAAATACATACTGCTTTTCAGAATTACATACAGCTCTCAGCTTGAATAATTCTGTTACCAACACTCACACTCCAAAACCAGCATGTGACCCTTACTGGAGTTTATGAAGCTTCAGGAGGAGCTCTTTAATGTCACATGACTAGAGCACCAGGAGCTTTGATTATATAAAAGGGTTGTAATAGCCTCTGTGAACTTGATAAAACCGGCATTTCCCAATGCAAGTGAGCCTCATGAGAAGGGATGAAGAGCCAAAGCCCTGCTACCCAAAACCTTTGTCTCACCAACTCCATAGCCCACTTCCCATCCCTACTCTCTCAGATGTAGACGTGTTTCTCTACTACTTGTCCAAGTGTTTCCTTTAATTCTGCAATTTTTCATTAGTTTCTGCAGTGCCTCTTGTCTACAAGAAAACCTAAACCCAAGGAACATACTTTTCTAGGTTACTCTCTCCCCACTCTATTTGATGGCTCTCCACAGGCTCGTAAGACTTGATCCAGATCCCTCCAAAATCAGTTACCGTCTTCACCTGACTTTAGTCAGTTTTAGAGAGAAGGCACAGGGTGAAGAGACTCCCAACCTTTTTCCAGACCCTTCTCTGTCCCAAGATGGAGGGATTGCTTGATTGCAGAGTAAGAATTACTGCCTATGATTAGGCTGCAGGCAAAAAATATTGTAAAAAAATCCAGACCCAAATTATTTCATATAGACAATTAGTTTAATGAGTACCAGGCACGTGCAAATCGCAGCTGTCAAGTTGAGCAGTGCCACGTCCAGCACCAGGCAGCTTCCAGTTGCCATGGGACGGCCCGATCAGCAGCCCAGGCGTGGCTTCAAGGTTAACAAAGGCAGTGTGTTAGATAGCTAAGGCTTCCTTAGAACTTCACCTGCAGCATCTCATTGGGTTGATTTCTCCACCACAGTTTACGGGTTTATATTCTCCACTTAGAGAGGGCTCAATACCAGAAAGCACCAAGGGATGGCTTATTTGCTGCGAGGACCTGGTCGTGCCGAGGTAACCCAACAGACTCTGGGCTGCTCCCAGTTACTGCAGTGCCAGCCTGTTGCGCAGCAGGGACAGGGATCTGCAGTAACGAGCAGCTCTTGTCTTACTGCTTTAAATTATGGATTTGGTGCAAGGCTGCCTGGCACTTGAAAGAAGAGGAGGACTGGGCTACTGGTGAGTGGGAGATCTGCTTTTGAGACACTCCCCCTGCCCCAAGTGCAGGGGGGCCGAGGGGGGTGGAAAGCAGAAGCAGAGTACGGTCATAGAAAGGAAACACGTGAGATTAAAGACATAACACAATTTCCACAGAAGCAAATAAAAAAAGAACTTTAACAGACCTAAATATCTTCCCTGGTAATGAAAGGAAAAAGCAATGTGTTACACTGAAAACCAAATCTAAATAAACAATAACTTAATTAAATGGTGCATCATTAGTAAATGCTAGTAAAAATCTTCATGGGCTACAAATACAACAAAATGTTTCTGCTTTTTCTTTTTATGATGCCCAAAACTCACAGATGTGCCACAACTCTTGTAAGAGACAAGACCACACAGTAAGGATTAGATCTTTGAGGGCACCTAGGAGGCTGTGGGAGTTCTGGGTCTCTCAGAAACAGTCTCTTACAGATCCTGCCAAAGCTCACTGAACTTACTATGAATTTACTATCAACTTACTATGAGGCATAGCTTGGAGACAGGCAGGCCTTGTAATCCTCCATGAAGTACATAGCTTAGCATCTTCTTCACCTGAGAAGCAGCTCTAAAATACTGCCAGGCAGCTGTTAGTGCCTAGGTGAACACCAGACAGCCCCAAATCTCCTCCTTGAAGCCTGACAGCGGCTGTCTGGTCTGCTCAGGAAACTGCTGCTGCACATAACCAGAGGTCTCTGGTACTGAGCACTAACGCTCTGTGTGCTCAGGCTGAGATGGCTCCCAAGGCGAGGACAGGGAGCAGGGATCTGAGCGAGACCAGCCAGGTGCCAAAGGCAGTTCCTGCCTCAGACAGGTGAGAACAAACAGGCTGTAAAAACAGACTGACTGATGAGGCTGATATAAAAAGGCTGCTGATAGCATGGCCCTGAACATCTGCTCACTGTGTAATAGCTATTTACAGAAACATGCTAAGTGGCACTCTGCTGAAGTGTGTTTGTATTTGATTTCTTTGATTACTCCCTTTCCTGACTCAGGTTTGCTAGATCAGCTCTCCCTGTTAAGTGAAGGTGGTTAGAATCACCTGAAAACTGATTTCCTTTTCTGTTTTGATGTATGGTCTCACCCTGACCTTTTGCTAGAGGGGTATTAGAACATCTGCACTGTATTTCACTTTCTACTTTTCTAACTGTGAACAGAACTGTGTTCTTTGTGAGTCCAAAATAACTCCAGCTGAAGCCAGACCAGAGGACGTGATTTGGCCATAATGTGCTCCTCCGTGTTACTAAAACCCTGGTGTCCCTTTCTCCTGCTCTGCTTAAGATCAAATTTATGTTTATCTTCTCAGATCTCCTCCACTGCCAATGAAATAGATAATAATAAAAAAAAAATTGGACACACGATAGTTAATGTGAATGAGCTGTGGCTTGAAATAGCAGGTAACAGATGGAGACAAAAGACAGCGACTATCCTGACGCTGCTATCTTTAAATGTTAGTTTATGCTAAAAATATGCTTCAGCCCAGCAAGCTTGTCTTTGCATATAACCTTCACTGTAAACTTTTCCTGAAACCACCAGGAGTTCTGGGATCAGAATCTGAAAGACTGGGTTAGAGATTGAAAAAAACCAAAACACAAAAAACCCCCTAGCATAGCTTCCAAGGTTTTATTTTCTACCTTTGTTCACAGTGAGTGTCTGTCTGCTTCCCGTTGGTGCCAAACACAAGATAGCTGGGTGGGTGGGTGCGGGTCCTGCCCCTGCTGCGGGGCTGAGGCTCAGGAGCGCAGATCTCTGCGGTGATGCCCGCTGCAGCGGCCACTTGCCTGGGGAGAGATCATGGACCCTGGTGCATGAACAGTCACCTATAAGCCCAGGGTGAAATCCTATACCTGACATAAAGATCAGTGCCACCACGTGCATAAAATAAACCTCCCACCATGGTACTGACAGTTCCTCTTATGCCCCTTACACCCGGATACTCATGACCTTAGTTTAGACTGTATTTTTATACTGCTGGGCCAAAGTATGACGGATAATTCTGGAATAAAGAGGTTGGCTTGGGAAGTGTCACTGGAGATGCATACTTGCTTGCAGATTATGCTGTCTTTCCAAAATATACATCAACTTTACCTTTTTTTAATATATATGTTATATACACACCACAGGCTCAATTTTCCCATATTGGTGCTTCTCTTCATGCTCGAACTCCTTACATCTACAGAGTCCCTGAAGAAGCAAAACAGTTTTTTCTGATATTGAACATAATGTATGGGATTCTTCCCCAGCTGTTGGCTTACAGGTGTGTCAACAAGCCAGAGTTTTTTATGAAAACAAAACAAGAAAAACAAGAAGAAAAAAAGGAATAGCACAACTGTTCTCAGCTCCTCTTTTTGGCTCTGTATATACTTGGTTTGGGATGTAACTGAACTGCTCAGATGGAACCCAAATGTGCAAGATGTGTAAAACTGCATACTTGTGTAAAGTTGCATGGTCTGTTTTGTTTATCCTTCTCAAAAAGGGAAAATAAAGATGAACTGCCTTCAGTACCACTTCTCAACATTTTGACTTTATGCTGCAGTGGAGCTGCTAGTTCACATAACTATTTTTAAGTAAGCTGCTCTGACAGTTTTAGAAATACTGCATGAAGTTAAATAATAATAATGATGTCAGGGTTTAGCCTCCACACACTGAAGAACATCAGTGCGAGCAGTCCTTACACAGAGCTACTGTACAATGTGAAGGTCAATATTTTGAAGTGTGAAAAATTAACGTACATAACTCTGTCACACGCACATGTTTTATTAGTCAAAAATTATGTCTTGTGGGTCAGCCCTGTTAAAAATCCCAAGAGATCTTTTATGAAGCAATCAACTCTTATGGTAAGACTCCACATATGATAAGCAAATCATGTAGTATTGTTAATTCTTTTAAGGCTTCACTTCTGCAAGGGCTGCGCACCTGCTGGAAGTTAAGCACGTGCTTACTAGTGGCTCTGAGCTGGGCACGGAGGCTCGTGACCTCGGACAGTCAGGCCTTACGCCGCAGCAGGCGCTTTCAGAGAGGAAGGGTTTTTGGCCGTGTTCTTCTCTGCAGCTACTTTTGCAAATGCTGTTGGGTCAGAAACAAGTAGCATCAAATACAGCGACCTTGGATTGTGTAGTTTATGTTTCTGTTTGCAATTACAACTATTTCTATGAGTTCTATGTGTATTTATAGTAAAGCAGCATATTTAGTGCCTTCCTCACAGATGAAGTTTGCTGATACATTTTAACTGGAAACGCTTTATTTGGGGTTGTTGCTTTCTGGGTGTTTTGTGAGAATTTTAATTGTCTTTTAAAACCTAATTGGTTATAAGAAAGCATCGGCTCGTGCACATGCATGTTGCACAAGGGGACTCTCAGAGCAGCAAGAAATTAACGCGTTAACTCTCTCCCGCTGAACACTGGGGTGCAGCTCACAGCAGTGCTCAGAAGAGAGAACCCACTGTTTCATACCTCCAGCCAAAGGGGCAGGTCCAAAATAACCGCAACACATCTCAGCCAATGCTGCTTGGCAAAAAGGAACTTTGCAACAACTTCCTCCAGCGCCCAGCCACCCTGGCACGCGGGCTCCTTCCATGCAGGCTGGAACTGGGGAGGGCGCCGTCCGTCCGGGTACCTCCTCCCAGGAAAATTCAGGCTGGAACTGGGGAGGGCGCCGTCCGGGTACCTCCTCCCAGGAAAACGACCCTGAGCGGTGGGGCTGCAGTGGGACGTGCTGGCTCACAAACGGGTGTTTGAGCCGCCGATGGTACTGCTAATGGTTTTAAAGAAACTTTGAATACATTCAAGGTGAATTTAATAACCTCCTGTTATCCAGAAAAGGCAAAGTACAGAAAAAATAAAGATCTCACCTGCACTTGTAGCTATTATGGTCAACTCATGTTAACAGAATGTTTTGCTTTAATACTTGACTTACATTAATACCTCACATTATTACACGTATGAAGCCAAATATGACGCTAACTTAGTTGCTTACAACCTCAAACCTTACTCCCAATACACATTCCAATAAATTTATTCTGTAAAAACAATACATTTTTTTGTTTTCTTTTTGTTTTGGATTTTTTTTTTGGTTTTTTTTGTTGTGGTTTTTTTTAGTTTTTTACAGTAAACTCGTCAACTACAAACCTTGAATACGCAAAAGATGTTCCAAGGACAAGCATAACAAGGATTGATAAAACCAGACTAAATATGTTTTCACAATAAAAGCTGGCATAAAAATAAATAAAAATCTCTATTATCACAATAGCAACAATAATGTACACAGAATAATGGATTTGGAATGCTTACTTACTAGTCTACTTCTATTTCCAAAAGGAAAAAAAAAACCCAGAATGACAGCATCCTTTTTTAAGCCTTTCATTATTTAAAATTGATGTTTTCTTTTGGTTTCCCATAGGGTTCTATATCACAGTAAGCTTAAAAATGGAAAGCATCCAAATGAATGATTTCAAATTGTGTTGGCATTGGAAAAAATCCTTGTATTAATCTAAAGAAACACAAAAAGACTTTCACTAACTCCACATATAGAACTAAGTCAGATAGTGTACATTACATCATGATTTTGAGAAGTATTAAGAGTATAACTAGCTAGGTACTTCTAATAAGGAAAGGTATTTTGTTACATTATTGAACTTGGTGGTGATCTCAACTGAAGAACTTTTATGCTGTAAACTGATCAAAAATCAACAAAGTATGGATACAGGGGAATTTAAAATCATGTTTGTGGGTGGAAGATATTATTGTAGTCTCGTATGGAGGGGACTAATTTCTAAGATTTACTTGTTTTTAAAAAAATGCTGATTTAGAATGATATAATTTGGAGTTACACCTTTTCTATCTAGAAAAGGAATCTAAAACGTTTTCAAGTATGTGATATCTTCATAAACCTCAGCCACTGGTAAAGGGCAACTTCATGCAACCAAATAATATGAAAATCAAAAAGTAACCCTTAGAAAAAAGGGTAAAATGTCATTTCTGCAAACACAACAGATAGGAATGTGAATAATGTGCATACAAACTGGGATGCTGTTGATGATACTAATGAACAGATGTGGTGACTCATATCAAATCCAAGAATATTAGACAACCAAACATGTAACCTTCTTGTGTTTTCCCTTAATATTCAGCAGTCATTATGTTGGTTAAGTCTGAAAGAGAGAGAGAGAAAATGAAATCACATTTAACGTAAGAAAAAGCAGGCTGCAACAAACTTGATATAAGTAATGCCTTATTCCCATGTACAAGCAAGCACCTGGTCCGGTCGCACAGAAATTTTTTTCTAGAGAAAACTTCTTACATTATATCAACTAAACGTACCAGTACAAAATATTAAAGAACACAGTGTAAAAGTAAACTTTTAGGGATTTTTTCAAATAAGCAGCTCCAGTAATGTATGTGGGTTGTTTTGTGTTTCCCCCATTGTTTAATTACAAATCTTGCAGTATACTTCGCACACAACCGAATTTTGCATTTTTTCACTCCACTACACCACTGATACGCTTCACGCAAAAACTCCAGCACCACTGAATTCCTGAACACCTTGCGAGGAGAACACCCTTTTGTTCAAACAATGAACACTGAGCAAGCATGAGGATGAACAGTTTTCACAGCTAACGCGTCTGAATGTTGCTTCTCAAGAGGAAACAGTTTGGCTTGGAGTTCACTGTAAGGTGATGACAGAAGAGGAAGAAACTCCCACTTCATCACTGAGTCAAGGTTGGCTCTTCCTTCCACTGCCATGAGCGGGAACAGGAGCAGACTGTCCTCACGGGACCATGGCAAGTGTCCCCAAGTCTCGATTTCTTCATCTTAAACAGAGACAGCAAAGCTCACCTACAGGCACAGGGACAAACTACTTTTGCCCAACAACATGACGACATGCAACGCTAGGTGCCTGCCTAACCCTGAGCACAATGTCCCTCTCTTTTGTAAAGAATTCAGTGCGTGAATGCTTGTCCACCCACATCCTGACCAACGGAAAGAAACACAACTCACAGGCAGGGCGAAGGAATTAGCGCTGTATTTGGTGTGATCATCCAAGGAGAAAATCAACATCAAGGAAAAAGGGGGAAGGGGTACAGGTTAAATCCACTGGGGATGATGGAATTTTCATTTTACACAGGATCCGGAGGAGGATATGAAAAGATGACATTTTGACATCTCTGCACTAGCTCTCGGCTGCCTCAGCTCTCTTCCCCGCTGGCCCCTCATACCTGCGGTGTGCGGTGCCATGGCTATGGCAGGCTGGGCTGCTCTGTCCGAGAGGATACGAGCACATGAGTGCCCGCTGAGCACTCTGGGGTCCCAGCTAAGGGCTGGGGGTTCTTCTCTCCTGTGACAAGGGGTTTGCAAACAGTAAGTAATGGAAACCTGCACCTTCCGTGTGGGAGGTCTTGGTACGTCCTGACTAATGACACACGATCAGGGGTGATTATAAAACACTCATGCATGTGATGATGGCTTACAGGAACTGCCGGAGCCCTGCCTCCCCCCAAAAGGCATAACAACGCGCTGCTCATCGAGAACCACACCCCACTGACCCCTCTCCTGGTTAAGAGTCAGTGAGATGATCCTTAGAGATGCTCTGGAGATGTGGCTTGGAGGGGTTTGCTGCCACTTCTGTCCCTTCAGAGGGAAGTGCAGACACCCATCAGAACTACAAATGATGCGTCAATCACACCATGCCTTCTGCTGAAGTTCTTAATGACAGCAGCTGCCCCCCATGGACAGGCAGGATGGGTGTTGATCAGTCCCTACGGTACCTCTCTCAGATCCAGTAAGGAAACAGTGCTGTCCTTTCGCAGTATGAAACCTTTGCATTTATTCACAATAAATAATATTCTTCTGGGCTAAGGCCAGAAGACTGTGAGGGCACCATTCTCACGTGAGGAATACCAACACTTCCACTCCCCACTGGCTCACACAGTGTGGCACAGGAGGGACAACAAAGAGCCGCGTATGCAAAAAATCCTCCAGGATTTTTACAGCTTCCAGTGCCATCTTCCAGCACGACACAGGTTTTGTCTCCCAGGCGCACTCGCGGATGCCCCAAAAGTCGTCAGCTCTCTTCTCCCTGGATGCGGGGCTGCACAGGGACCTTGGCTCCGTCCCCTGCCCAGGCAGCACACGCTGCCAGGCTCCTGCTGCATCCTGAACAAAGATGTGGCAGAGCTGAGCAGTTTCCATGGTCTCCATGGTTTCACGTCTCTTCAGAAACAGATCGACTCGAATCGTCTTTGTTTGATCAAGTCTCTCAGCTTTACTGTAAGATACAGTACAACATGTGCTGCACAGACCAACGCTACTGCACACAAAAGAAACAGCACAGAATCTGACTGATTCAAGTGAAGAATTTCAGTCATCAATAAAATTGAAGGACAGAGAACACAGAGAGCAGGGAATAAAACTAAATCCACAAATTGCCTTGTTTTTCCTGACACTGAAAATTCCTTCCTCAACAGTGTCTGGCAACTGATGCAGCCATCCTGTGCTTTAAAAGCCCTTGCTGGATGGGCAGAAGGGTAATTATTTACTTGCTCTGTACAATCTTGTTATTCCAGGTTTGTTTGAGGTCAAAATGATTACAGGATTCAATCTGCACAGGGATGCAAAGAGTATATTTCATCTATACTGGCTGCTTTAATCTCAGCTTTAATTCAGACATTTGTTTCTCCTAAGCTATGTCTCATCCCCTTATTTAGCAGCACTGTTCTCCAGAGCTACAGGAGGGCAGCAGACAACACACCTTCCACCAGAGAGGATGCCACTATTCATTTTTACATAGAAATTTTTGCCGTGCCATAGTTAAACACATTTCTACAAATGTTAGCTTTTTTGGAGGGGTAGATTTGACTTACCTCAATTTGCTGAAAAAAAATCAGACAGGAATACATATTCTGCTTTAATTTTCTAGAAAAATGCCCACATAAGTGCTTCTACATTGAACAGAGCCCCAAATGCTAACCTTCTAGTACTGATAAAAGCCCAAACCTGTTATGCAGCCTAGCCAATGTTATTCTTGAGAGTAAAGAAAGAAGAGTGAAGGAACCAAACATCTCAAAACCACATCAGAAGGACACAAAGAACCTGTGTTTCTCTGGCCAGTTTGGCCATAACACTTGCCTTTCACAGCAGGAACTGGAATTGTTGCTACCCCACAAGAACATCACAACAAAAAATATGTCCTGGACACAGGCTGTTTTAAATATGTTCTCCCAATTGCAATAGTATCAGATGGCAGTAATTTTGGACCAGATTTTGATCCCCTTATTCATGCTGGCAAGCAGTCGCCTCCACAAATAGATCCACTGACTCCCATGTTAGTAACTGATTGTCAGTGTGAGTAAAAAGATCACAGTCCTTTACCCCACTTTAATATTCAGGCCACACCAGGAGCAAAAAAATTGTATTTAATTTCCAACAAATCTATTACTTTTCAAAGACTCAGTAAAATCATTCACCTCCTGAAAGGCAACCACATGCATCCCTACACAAAGAGAATGTCATTTACCAACACAATGACTGGGCTGTAACTAAAATATTGAACACCCAAAGAAAAACCTGCCACATACCCTGCGTGCTGACCTTAACGTTCAAATACTCTCTAATAGGGCAGAGGCTGCTGCCAGCTTTCAAACGTCATTCTACGGGTATCCAGAGAGTACAAGTAACAGGCAATTAGGTGTGCAGTTATAAAGCTCCAGAGTTATGCCAGACAAGAACCAAACACACGAGTCACCGGAGATTTAGATGTGGAATGTAAATCCGCGGCCATGAATTCACTGATTTCTGAGCTAATTTTGTACCATAGAAAGTAAGCAACACAGAGCCATGAACACCTCTCCACCAGAATATTCTGTTTATGTGGTATTTTGAGAAAGCAAAAACAATTTAGTATTTAACAGGAGAGGACTCTCATGGGGGTGGTTCTGTGACTCTTGAGCAAACTCTGGGATGGGCTGTCTTAGCTAATGTATTATTAGTTAGTTAATATTAGATAATAAAACCCTGAGGTTCAGGCTTTGGCTGATTTCTTCCCCAGAAAGATGCAAAGAACAGCACTGAGGGAAAG
>NW_010108479.1:3657-31695 GCF_000699245.1 Pterocles gutturalis | reverse complement strand
ACACAACTATGAGCTGTGGCTGAGTCTGAGGAAGCTAATGTCTCTTCTGTTCAGTGTCTGTAGTCCCTGAGAATAGTTGAGAAACTAAGGGATGGAGATAAGAAAAGAAAGCAGTTTTGTCAACCCCAGGGATAAAAAAAAACCCCCACAAGTTGAGCCCTTGAACAGTATGAAATTGGCTGAAAAAATATCATAGCTTTGGAAGTACTTTTATTTGCTCTGGGTTTTGAGTCTTTAGGAAGCCATCACTTCACATTTCCAAGCTTTCCTCTACCACCTGGAGGTTAGAAATTTCATTAAAAGATATAGGTGAAGATGCTCCTGCAATCATTTGGCTTCAGCCGTTAACCCTTCAAGATGATCCCCATAATGTGAGGGTAAGAGTGTGATTAAAAGGCAAAGTCCCCTCTGGTCTGGAGAGGGGGGTTGTGTCTTCAGCCTGCAGTCCAGGCGTTATGAAACAGAATCACTGCCTCATCATTATCAGTATTATTAAGAGAAAAGCTGCTTGTGTCCTTAGGCAACTCTTGCATGGTCAGAGACCAGGGAGGTGAGTAGCACAGGAGCCAAAGGCTCTCCAGGATGCAGCCCCTGGGAGCACTTCCCCAGCCCCCCAGCCTCCGCTGCCGGGCATCTTTTAAGCAGTTGGTCAGGGTGGCAAAACCAGGGGAATGAAACATGCACGTGTTGGTCTTTTTCCACCTTCCTGTCTATACAAGAGAAGTCCAAGTGTGCGAGCGGGAGGAGCTCAGCACCCTCCAGCAGACTCCCAGTATGGATGTCCAGCAGAGCACGGCTGCAGGACAGCCGGCCCGGTACCCCGGGAGGTCAGGCCAGGCTAACACTGTGTGACGGGCTGTTTAACACTAACTGGAAAAAAAAAAATCTTCCCTGAGTGCCCTGTGTGTGATGAAGGCATACCATCTAAAAAGACACCCGGTCTGGCTTTGTGAATGCCAGGAGATGGAGTGTCCCCTCCTGGTCCTACCAGAGAATTGCACCACTGACAAAATCTCCAAAGAAACGCTGGAGAGGATTTACATGCTGAAATGCTGAGTTTGTGGCAGAAATGCCCAAGGTGAAATATCTGGATGAGAATGTGAATTTCGCCAAACTTATCTGTGCTTTTATCTCAAGCTGTCCTTAAAACCATCTCTCTGTCTCTATTACATGCTGCTAAAACTCCACCTTTCCCATCATGTTAAAAGCATCCAAGATGTAGTTAAGGACTAGTCGTGAAGTGTGAGGTCAAGCCCGAGTGCTGGGGTTGCAGACATCAGAGCACAGCTAGCTCCTCACGTGGGTATGACAATGTTAACTGTGAGTATGTCTGTGGAGCTGGTGCTGGCAGGAAAGACACAAACTTCTGATGGTATGTCAGCACAGCGGCTAAAATATCTGCAATCCTGAAAACACTGAAGAACACCGTGATGTTGGAGTCTAGCTCCGAGGGGTTACAAGCATGTCATACACAGAAGGAAGAGCTATATGAATGTCACCAGCCACAAAGCCAACATCCTATGTGAGGGACATTTTAGCCACTTAGTCTGTGATGGACCTAACTCAGTAAGTGTTTGGACCTGACACGGAGAACATCCCTTAGGTTCACAGGCACATCCCCCATCACTGCTACAAACACAGGAAACAAAGCAGGCCCTCCTGCACCTCTTGCCACCTCAGACAGACCTCATGGCCAGTTTTCTCACTCAAGTACCTATCTGAAGACATGAAAGTGTCACAGGGCTCACTAACCACAACGTGGGCAACGCATTGGCTATGCACTTCCCACACATCAGCCCCAGACTGGAATTCTGTGGGTGCGGTGCTGGGAAGGCACAGCCGGGCATCGTGTCTCCTTGCTTCAGTCTCTGGCTCAGGCCAGCGGCTTGTTCAGAGTGAACGGGAGAGGCTCAGGGCACTTTATCTTCCTGACCCTGCAAGCCATGTATCAAAGTCTTTATAAGGCGAGGAGCCACAGAACACATGCACTGCACTGCAGAGAGACACGGGGAAAGGAAGCTCGGGGAGGAGCCTTTAAGCGCCAGACAGCAGCTCCCCAGAGGTGAGAAAGGGCTGAGGCCGAGCGCGCAGCTGGGTGCTAAGGCACCTCGGCAATGTCAGCTGAGAGCCTGTGCTGGCTGGCTTCCTCTCACACCTGGGGATTCATGTCACTCCGCAGCTCCTCTGAGAGCCCAGCCCGGCTGCTGGACACGTGGCAGAGCCCTGGCAGAGGAGCCGCACAGGAACTGGTTCTGAGCCGGAGCTCTAAGTGCCGGAGCAGGGAGGCTTGCGCTGCTCCTAAGGCTCCGAAATAGTAGCGGTTGTTAAAGGTGGCTGATGAGTAACCGATTCCCATGCTAATTCCCCTGCTCAGCAGCCTTCCTCTCTGTTGTTGTGGTCACAATAAAATAATACTGATACGAACACGACTGACACAATCATACAAGGAGATCGTATGAAGCTGCTCTGGAGCAGACTGTACCTCCCCTCCTTGGAAGGTCCTATCCCAAGGCAGAATCTGCCACGAAACCCACGGGATGCCGAGTCCGCAATGTGCACATGAACCCTCCTGAACTCCCTTGCAAGGAAGTCAGTGGGACTGCACAAATTTTAAACAAGTGTGAAAGGATAAGCAGGCTTCCACTGTTCAGTGAGCCAAAATGCGTTATGCAAACAGTCTGATTCCGCTCTCACATCAGTTTTGCATCATTCCAGCTCATGGTTTTCAGCAGTTCCTCTCAGCTGACATCCATGCAAGTGTTGGAACAAAAATAATGCTTATAGTATCTTTTCCCATTCAGTTGTTCCTCTAGAGTAAAATTTGTACCAGTGCAGGGACGAGTCCCATGTTTCTGTTCTAGACATCTGGAGCACTGAAATGCAACGTAAAAAGATCACACATGGTATGCACAGCTCACTGCAATGCCTTTCACCTCTAGCTGCAAAATCCCTGCTAGCAAACTGCATGGGAAGTGAATGACATTAGCAGAAGATTACCCCTTCACTGGTTTTCTGCAAATCTGAAGAAGTGTTTCTTGTGTCATTGCCTGCGTCCCCAGCATCAGAGCTGCTCTTATTTTCTTCCTCTTTGCAGTCCTTATCATCTTCATCTCCAGGAGATTTCCGTGACTGCTTGGAGGATTTCTGAAATGATCAACAACAAAGTTAAAAGTAAAAACTGAGCTTCAGTCATACAAAGACACATTTGAAATGCATGTGGAATGATGTCTGACCATATGGTTCCCTGTTCCAGGTGAATATTGTGCAGGATATGTGGGGTGAAAAGCATTTTTCAGGTGAAGTAGTTGGAGTTACTGCCATCAATAAAGCAAAAGGAGAAATTCTGTGTTCAACACAGACTGGCAGCACAACTGACTCTCAGATAGACACAGTAATAGGAGATGGGTATTACTGTTGGGTCACCTGTAGGTTTTGTTAGGTAATGAAACACATGGTGCCGGCTTGACAAAAGTTTTGATTAAACACAGAGATGTAAAATGAGAATAACATTAGCAGAGCTGCTTTCCATACTTGTTTTAGTACTGTCAGCTTTAATATATTAACATTAAAGCCATGTGGAACCAATACATCTTTTCTGCTCCCTTTATGTTATGCAATTCTACAGTACAAAAGGATAAATTGTGGCATTAAGCCACCATTTTCCTAATCCTCTGTTTGCCCAGAGTCTTCTGGAAAGAAGATGGCAGACCAGACCTGAATTCCTAATGTAAAACACACAAAGGGGGTGAAATTACTTAATACATTTTGTTCAGCAGATGAACCACGAAAATTCCTGCTCTCCCCCAAACTGAGCCTGGATCAGATTGTTTGCTTGTTACATCTCATTTCATTTAGTTTTCACTTTCAGAGAAGAATAACATGAATGTGAATGACTGTGACTCTGCCACAATTCCCATAATTTTTTAAGCAAAGTACAGAACTGGAGGCATGCACAGAGCTGGACGAGGTGACTATAATGTTGCTCCCTTTCACCCAGGTAACAAGTGAGAAGCGTATCTGAACCCCAAGTTGTCACCACGCAGGTGATTACATTCCCCAGCCATTGTGAGGCAGTCTGAGACACATCACTCTTAGCTTCCTCATCTACGCTGTTACTTAGGTATTCTCAGGGCAGGTAGGTACTACAATGCATGTCTTTTATCCACAAACTGAGGGTCCTGCTCTCTGCTTAACGAATCAGTTCTTCCTCCCTCCCATTCTGTATCCTGTACTGGAGTATTTTACGCTCAGCTACAGCAGGCGCAGCTGAGCACATCTGACTCTACCATATCTTTTAGCACAGCATCTGGGGCACTCACACTGGAGACAGGAGAGGGAGGTTTGAATTCTTCCAGACAGGAACTAAACCTGACCTCTTGTCTCCTAGGAGGCACACTCCTAAGGCTTTTTTTTGCTCTTCATGGGGAAATACCTATCTAAGATGATCAAACCTATCAATCCATCTGTGTACGGATTTTCTTTCCAGCCCTTCTGAACTCCTTCCCCTACTTTCAGCTCCTTCTCAAAGTGTGGGTGCTAGAACAGGGCAGAGTATTTCAACTGCTGTCTCACCAAGGCTGTCTACAAAAGCAAGAGCACTTCCCTTTGCCTGTTTGATCACCACTATTATGGTACCGGAATCAAAACGCTAAAGAAGGAAGAACAGATTGCCATGAGATGGACAGTATTCTAATTATAAATGCACATGGGTGACAATGGAAAAACTCAGAAGATAACCTTTGAAGTGTAGGATTTTTTCCGTTTTGAGCCTGCTTTTTCATTCTTTCTTTTTCCTTTTCCATCCTCTTCTACCCGATCACCTTCCTCCTCGCTGCTGGCATCTGCTGTATTTCCTCCTTCTCCTTCAGTTTCTGATGAGCTCTGTTGCTGAATTGCCTTTAAAATAACAATAAAAATAACAATAACAACATAAATGAAAAAAATCGCTACAATCTATTACATATTTTTTGTTCTGTATTGAAGATAGAAATACTGGTAACAGACAGCTTACACTTTAATCACTATAGTCAGGAAGAGCTCAGGTTATGGCAATTATCAAGAAAAAGGGCTGTAAAGGCAATTTTCTCAGTCACCAGTTGAAAACAGTTATCAGATGCAGATTCTGGGATAGCACATTCTGAAAGGTTTACACAGACGCAGAAGATCCAATAACAAAAATGTGTTTGCCAGAGAACAAAGTTGCTCAGTGGAGAGACCTCGGATGTTCTGCTTTGGGCAAAACTATGGAAACTTCTAGACTTTGTCTACAATACGAGAGACGCATTCAGGAGAGAAGATGTCTGTTACAAACCCCCCAAAGGGCCAGATCTCTGTGTCAGGAGAAAGCAAACACTGACCAGAAGGCTGAGATCTCTTTGACAGTCCATCTCCCACAGACTATTCACTCATTTTTTTTTAAATCCCCAAGAGTATGCAAAACATCTGCAGGGCTGAAAATATGAAACAGGAACTGAGAGGGGCAGCAGCTTGTCTGCAGGTGGTCCGTATCTCTGATGTGTAAGGTATTGTGCTAATAATGTAATAGGTGTTTGCCTTCTTTTGGAGGTGATTTCTGCTTTTAAAGGACCACATTTTTTTAATGAGATAAGTTCTTCGGTTTTATACAGCCCACCAGCTCTTCTCCCCCTCTACCTTCACTGACTTTTCACTCCAGACATCCAACAGGAAGAGCTGTTGTACAGCAGCTACTATCTCGTATCAGCAGCCCAAACCTCCACCTTCTCGCCCCTCACAACTTTGGCATTGGTGTCCTACGTGTTAGACATTACCAACGTAAAAATCAAAAGTGCAGTGACCTTAAGGTCTGTGTAAAATACACTGAACCTAATATAAAAATAAACAACAGAAAGAAGAAGTCAGAAAGTATTCATGTTTATTCTGTAGTAAATAAAACCTTCCATTTTTAATTCATCTAAATCTGCTGCAGAATTTTCCACTTCACCACCCCAGAATATCATAGAAAGCAAAGGGCTTTGCAGCATGATTAGAGTTCAATTTGTCACAGAGTGCAAGACCACAGTTGTCTCTACATTACACAGTTACAAAAGCTGTGAAACCTTCTAGCTCCACCAAACCCAGGACCTTCCACATCCCTCATACAATGTTTACAATGACAAGACGTCTTCAAAGAAGAAAACAAGAAAGACAAGGAGGAATAGAAGTGAAAGTAATTTACCTGATATCCAGTAAACTTTACTCCAGGGTTGTTTTCTATTTCCCACAGGCCTTCATTAAATCCTTTTCGCTTGTTCGACTTTCCAAACTTATCTTTATATTCTTTATATGGGAAAAGGTCTTTGGGCCCCAGGAACGCACTGCATTTTAACAAAGGTAACATTTAAAAAGGGCTTAAATTCCTCCTCTTCAAAAAAACCAGACATTAGCAGTGCAAATTTTTTCCCTATTCCTCTGCTCATTCCATAATTTCCTTTCAGGTTTTTTTATTTGCTTGTTTATTTATTTATTTAACTCACTGGCTTTGAGTTACTGCTGTGAGTCTCATTTTATGGACTGGCTCACCATCCCCATGTTAGAAGCTGCAAAATCGTGCTGGGTCTCTCTAGAAACAACTAAAATGAGTCTTATTGATTAACTACTGCTGGGAACTGGCACTTGAACAGTTTATGGAAGGGATTTTATGATGTATTGCCTGCGATAGCAAGGGACCAAACTTCCAATCCAATGTGTTACAAATCCAGAAAGCCCTAAAAATACCGTACGAAAAGTTAAAGCATGCAAGGAGTGCCTAGAACCCATGAGCCAACACTTATCCCCTGTACTACTGGACAGAAAAAGCTGTGGCATTTATTATTATCTATACTGCCAGTAAACCTGGCAGCTTGTTTCTTGGAATAAGCCCCCGCATGCTAGGTTCTGTGCAAACACAATGAAAATGCTCTGTCCCAAAAATCTTATAATTTCATATAAGACAAGAAACAATGGGTGAATATAGGCAGATGAGTAATACAAGGAAACAATGAGACACACAGGGTGCTTGTGGCCAAATTGTTTTTTAGACAGCACAGCAAAGGAGGGATTTTGTGCTCTGCTGCTGCATAAGTCAGCTCTGCAATGGGCCAACTAATTTCAGGCACAGGCACAACAATGCAGGGAAAAATAATTACAAAAAAAAAAAAAAAAAAAAGAGAAGAGTGGTGATTTATCCTGCTTTTTCTACATACTTTACAGTAAAACTCTAACTTCTTATATAAAACTGCAGAAAGCATAATTTCCTTTTCACTGGGTATCTATATCCAGTGCGTTTACTTTGCTCTGTATCACAGTACTGGGATGGCTAATTCTAAGTTAAATTAAAAACAGTGAAGGGAGAAACCCCCCCTCATTCCCACATGGAAGATTCTTGTCACTAGTGACTGGAGCTGAGCAAGTCACAGCGTCCTTCACTATAATCACTGTCCTACTTTCCTGATGATCTTTGCAATTAATGTTAACTCTACAGTCTCCATTACCACGGGATTGCAGAGCTCCACTATTTACAACACATTTATTCTCGTAACATCGCCACACAGTTGGGAAGTAGCCCTTTTTTGCAGATGGGCTTCTGAGGCACAGAAATTTGCCCCAGGTCAAAAATCAAACTGATAGCAGAGCACAGAGGGAAACCCAGCTCTCTCCAGTCTCAGTCCAATACCTTAATCACAGGATCATATTTCTTCCTTGCTGTCAACATTATTTCAGATTAATGCCTGATTTATGCCCTGATTTTTCCCAGCATGCATGGATGTACAAAGTTTCATTCACTTAAATCATCCCACTGGCCAAGAAGTTTGCCAGTACAGAGCCAACTGGTGGCTAAAGGCATCAGATGACAAGTCTCTAAGGAGAGAGCTTCCTTTTAACTGCACAGGAGACAGAATGGGTATCCACACTCAGCTGTCTCATTGAGAAATATCTCAATTACATAATTACAAAACCAAGAATACACTTCTACCTGAAAGCCAAACAGTGATTTCCAAACTAACAGGTGTCTTGTTAATATTAAAGGCTACAACAGAGCAAGGGATTTGAATAAATTATCTTATCTATGCTTTTGCTAATACTAGATGTCTCCTTGTTGCCAAAAATACATACAAGCAGTGCTAATACAAATAACAAAGGAAAACTACATGAAACTTACCATGAGCTACCTTAATCTAGCTTAACAGTAATGTACAGAAATGTTTCTACAGCCTTTTATGTACAGTAAACACTGAAAAATTGTCTACATCTTTGAAATATGTTCATTGCTGCTGGGAGATTATAGCAGTTTCCACTGCTCTGCTATAAAACTAAGGCGCTGCAATCTACACTTCATTTTTAACAGTTATGCTTTTTAAATTATTAAGGTAGTAACTACAAACTGTTTCCTTGTTTCAGATGTTAAGTCAGATCATGGGCTAACAAGATTCAAAGGAAAAGAGTTTGGCAGTTTGGGTTTCATTCATTTCAGAATAAAAGTGGTCAGAGTTTTTTTCTCAAAATGTTTCTCAAGAAAAATGTTTCCATTAAAAAAAACCTTACATTTTGAGTTCTGATTTTAAAGTACAGTAAGTTTATTTCAAATTTATTCTTTTTAGATTATTTTGTGACAGTAGTAGCAGATCACAGTATATCAAAATATCAGGTTGCTTCACTACAGCAATAGGAAGAAATATTTTAACTAATGAGAGGCTATTTTGATCTTTATTAGGCAGAAACTGTCTTTAAAGGTTTTTAAAATAAAATGTGATGTATGAGCTATGGGGCTTATTATGTTCTGGAATAATGCTAAAGTTCAAAAAAACCCAATACATTTTTAATAAAGCTTCAAACTTCTAAAATTGAATTTAAGACATCATCAGAATGTAATTTTTTCATTTTCCCATTTTTTAAGAAATTCTAGAAAACAAGTTCCCTGCAAGTAGGGAAGGAAAAGTTTTAAAATGTAAACATTTCATGCAAAATGGAAACTGTGATTATTTTTTTTTAACTATGTCAGACATAGTTTAAAATAGAGACATGTACATTGTAATATTGAAACTCTGTACATTGTAGCAATTCCTATCAGACCTAACTTACCCTTTCTTTCCCTATGAGCTCAGCTGGCTCAGTTCTTCTATCACTCCTGAGAGCTCCATCCTACAAGATCCCCAGCACAAATCTCACAGGAATGCATTTATTTTAAAGCTATGTGAGGACTGTGTGAGACTCCGGGGTCTGCTTCCTTTCATTTTACAAACTACCAAGCGAGTTCTCACACAGGACACGAACCTAAACATGTCCAAATACAGCAGCCTGATCTCTGCAATCATGTACATGTAAGTACAAAATTATTTATGCTTTGAACATGGTATACCATCCATGCAGCACTGTTCCCACCTTACTTCCAGGTTTCACTTCCATGTGTTAATACAAAGGGGTTGGTCTCGTAGGACCTATTCTCTAGGCCCCCAATGGCTTCAGTCAGGATTTGTTCCAATAAAATTAGTGGTGATGATGTTAGCTGCAGTGGAAGAAGACATTTTCAAAGGAAAAGATCACGTTCATTCACTTACGTTTCATGAGTCCCGAAAAAGAAGATGGGGTATTTATTTGCTGGAGGCTTCACGGCTCCTTCAGGGAGTTCATCAATCTGTGAGACAGAAATGAAAAAAGGATTATTCCTAAATACGGTGTCCCTTGTCCAGGAATCCCCACCAAGCCATGGAAGTGCTAATGCAGGTACCCCGCAGCCCTGGGAGGTCCCACTGTCAGGCAGGCAGGTCACACAAAGTCAGCACACGACAGAAACACTGCAGGGGGAGGACAGAAGAGCAAGGAGCAGACAAAAAGTTTTAATGATTTTAATGGGCATTATACTACACAAAGGCAATAAAATCAAGTCTGCTTAATTCAAGTGTTAACTTCAGATGCCGCCTCATCAAAGGCACCGAAGCCTAGAGAGTAATCCTGTCTGTCCCACCCACCCACCTAAATGGCTTCTGCAACAAATGGGCAACAGACGGGATCTCTGAGACTCTGCAGCTGGAAAACTGGACAATCTCCCACCGGTGGTTCCTGGTGGTGATGGGGGTATGCAGTGTAAAAAAGCTCTCTGTAAAAAGGGCTCTCCTTCCCCTGCAGCATCCTAATAATTGCTTTTGGTCACCACTCCCCTCTGTACTCCATCTCTTCTTTCCCATTTTATTCCTGGCCTCCTATTTCTCAAGATACAGCTGCAGAGCAGCTAAGGGAGGGTGGTGAGGGTGCTCTCCTGAGATACCGCCAGGACTGGGACAAAGCCCTCAGGCTGAGCAGTGCCTAGACCCCATCTTCTGGGTGCGAGCGGTGGTCGCGAGGCCCGTGACTTAGTCTTGTCCATATCTAATTTTTCAGTTCTCTGCAACAGAAATAACAGACTCCAGGTGCCTACCCACATAAACCAGAAACACAGAACAGCTTTAAATAAGATCTAAGTGCCTGCCTTCCCAGAAATGGCACTTCTGAGCATATGTGGGTGTCTAAAATTAAGTGTCCAGAGAATTCTCCAGCCTAGAGGGAGCCTAATGAATCTAGATGTCTACGGGGCAACACCAGCCACCAGGTGAATGGCTTGTTGCCGGGGTCTTAGGCAACTCAGTCTCAACATGGGCGTATTGAGTCCTGCCAAATGTCACTGGAACTGAGAGCAAAGTGCTGACATCCCAATGCCATAGGAAATCAGCTCCTCAGCAGAGCACGGGGATGGAACCTGCATGTTTTCACTCAGGAGGCCAGGCCCACATGTGCTTTCCTTCTCTTTTCCTGCCGATGGACCCCAAACACTGAATTCTTGTTGATTAATAAACACCAGATTGTTTTCAAAGGATGTTCTCTTTCACTGTAAAGCATCTGCTGGCTCCAGAGCTCTCAAAGGAGTACGAGCTTTTATAAGAATTCAAGTCCTGTTGGCCTTTCTCCAAGGACACCCATTGGGGACAGAGAAAACAGAGCCCCACGTGGAGCTGTAACATCGTAAGACTCCTTTTTGCAAAAGGTCTAAGTGGAGCATTCTCTGAAGCTACGCCAAAATCAGGGGATATAAGAGCACTTCCAAACCATTCCCTGTCTTTTTCCTGCAGCACAACTCAGGGGTGTGTGTGGTGGGGCTCCGACACGCCAGGCCATGTGTCACCGTGCGCTCACTGCCCAGCACGGTCCGTGATGGTCAGAGGTGTCACACGCCTTGTGGGCACAGCAATTACCCAACTTCTTTTACTTAACAAAGCTAATGGATTGCTAAATAAAAGGAGAATCTATCTTTAAATGCACACAGAAGGAAGAAACACACTGGTGGACCATGGGAGCGTGCATTCACTTTTGGCACAGCTGCGTGCAAGAAGGAACTGAAACGACATGACAGGCTGTTCGGTGTCCCCTTCGTCACTAGGAATACACAGAGGAAAGACTGCCAAAGATATTTTTTTAGAACTCATTATTTTCTGACATTAACCATTTGTTCTTAAAGAAGTGCCCATAATGTGGTTATTTGCTCACTAATTTATGATTTAAATACAAGTATTAGACTATAACAATGATAAAAAGACTGCAGAGCACAAACACTGCAGCTCACTTTACAAACTAATAGCCAGTCAGGGAGATAGCACGTCCCTCTCTGCAACACATTTTATGCCTCCTTAAAGATGGAAGTATCTATGTGTCAGAACAAAAAAGGCTGTGCTGGCAGTTTACCAAGTACGGGGGTAATACACCTCAACTGTCTGGATGCCACAGCCATCCTCCTCCTCACTATGACAAGGAAGATGTCCAGAGACTAGACCCCAGAAATGTGGACTCCCGCGACTGAGACGAACAATGTCAGCTGGGACTTGAGTGTGAATCTCATTTGGCTGCTTGAAACGCAGCGCTGGCTCTGGGCTGCATTACAGAACAGCACAGTCCAGTGACTGTCTCAGCCCTTTAAGAATTTCTCATGAAATAAAGAGAACAGCTGTAAATGATCAGTAAAGCAGAGGAATGAAGACATGCTTAGCAGGGAACACTGATCAGAACGGGATCTTACATCACACGACGTGCTATGCTCCAAAGCAGTGAGGATCTTCTCCTAAGCAACATTCCAAGTGGAGTTAAGCCTCATGTCATATTCCCAGCACTTCATACTGTTAGCTGAGGAGCAGCACCGAACTGACAAAGGACAGCACGCACATCTCTCACGCAGCTCACCTGCTCCCCATTTCGTGGCATATTTCTTTATTCATCGGAGTATCCTCCTGACTATATATCATCACAGAAAACCATAAAAAAGCTTTTCATAGCTTTTGAAAGTTGGCATGCACGTACAAACACATGCAGTACAAATCTGCACTAAGCAGTTCAAGGATAGACCGTTAATGCTCCCACTCGAACATTACCCCGTGGAGCTCAGGGCAAGACTTTTCCTGCCTTCACTGGTTTTGCTGTGAGCTCCCCAGCTCACAGGCTTCTGTGCTAGTACTGTAAGGAGGTTGAATATGATGTGACAACATTATCTTAGGGCCATTTAACTCCGTGGCAAAAACTCTAGGGAATTTAGTGAAGGATGAGACCTCTGCCATTAGCAAAGATCTCTTCCCTTTTTACCTGCTTCACGCAATTCTTTGCATTAGAAACCACAAGAGAAGGGCTTTGCACAGTCCACCTGTTCCCAGCAAAACCACCGTAGCCTTCTGTGAATGCTGAGCCCCTGAGTGCTTATTTAGCTGCAGAACAACCCCAGCGCTCCTTGACAATTGCTGCTGTTTTGTATTAACAGAAAGCAAGCAGTACAAGCAAGCATACTGCAGCCCCCTGCTGCTGCACTCAGCCACCATTTATTGCCATCCTACAAGATGGTTTGGTTAAATATGCTGAAAATTTGGATCTGATGTTTTTCCCCGTATCAGCAAGATCAAAGGCAGAGAAGAGGGAGGGAGAGAAAGAGAGCAAGCGCGTGAGCACAAGAGCGAGAAAAGCATCACTGCTTCGAACCAGGAACAAAAGAGATAAGTGCACCCATACTAGGACACAGTGCTGTAGTCACAGAAACCTCACTAATGACTAAAGCATTTGTCTATCAGAGAGCCAGACTGCGATTGCATTTTGCTCCTGGAAGGAAACAAACAGATCCTAAAGTGCCCATTATAACCTGCAATCAAACAGGAGATCCTTCCCCTCCTGAACCAGAGCAGACAGCGGGCTGGAGCTTGCTGCCACAGAAATCAGCAAGGCAGCGCATGGCGTGCAAATCTGATACGTGCATCAGCAGCATCATGAGCAGCCGCTTCAATTATGGCTAAAATTAAAGCAGGTGGTTTCAGATTTAGAGTTTTATCCCCTTTGCTCCTGTTGCTGTCATCTGCTTAATGAATAACAATTGCTTTCTTTTTGCACAACCTCAGCAGAGCTGCACTTCCCAGCATTTGTTTGCCAACCAAGCAGCAAAGCTCTAAAGACATAACTGTGCTTTTTTTTTTTTTTTTTTTTTTTTTTGTAAACAAATGCCAGGCTTCTAGGGTCAGGAACACTGAACAGAAAATTCAGCCTGGACCGCTCAAACCAGACCAGGGCTTTATCAAATGGTGTTGCTAGGGACTACCGATGTCCAAGCAAGAAATCTGTCTCCTTACATTCTAGTTTACAGGCTGGGATGTACATACAGCCTGAATATTTTGCTCTCAGTGGTGCTGAGTAATTGCTGACTTCTGAGGTAGTATTTCCAACTGGCTCTCACAGGCTGGGTTTGGCAGTACTCATTCTGCAACACCTCCTTCCCAGTTGCCATGAGGTTAGGGACCCTGGGGAGAGCGGCACTGGCTGGGTGGGTTGCACTGGAGCTGCAGAGCCGTAGCCCTGCAGGGAGGACAGGGCAGAGCTGTCCTCTGAGAACAACAGTGGCTCCCAGAAGCACAAATCAGCCCTGTGCCTGCCTGTGGGATAACGTGGCATATTCCAGACAGGCAGCAGAGCTTCCTGGGAGGGCTGGTGCAGAACCAGAGGAAGCTGCACCCCCTCCTGGGTGTTCTGCGCCGCAGAGCTCTGCATAGCCTGCAAAATGGGAAACATGTCTCTCTCCGAGACACAGAGAAAACAGTGAGCTTTGTCTCTCTGCTTGTCTACGTAAAGCAGCTTTCTGCGGAGGTTTACACTATTGCAGCAGTCAAGAAAGGGGCAGTTCTGCCCATCAAGGCGGAAGGTCATCCCAGATGCGTCTCCTTCCACTTGGAGGGACAGCAGGTGTCATGTTGTGTGGCTGTCACAAGATCTTTGTGCTGTGGATAAGCTGCTGCTCAGAAGCAGGAATTCCAGGCTGTCAGGGTGGCTTTCGGACCAGACCCTGCTCCATTATGTTCCAACAGAATTTTACACTGCAAAAAAAAAAGGTATTATACAAAAATACCTATCAGGTCCCAGCAAGTGCAGACAAGAAAGCTTTACTTCAGCATGCAGAGATGCTTATGCGGGCACTGAAACCACAAGAATAAGCTCTTTTATTCTGCAAAAAGAGGGAATTAAAACTGCAGAGCAGTAATCACTGATTGTTTTGACATACTGTAAATGCCTTTGATTGGCAAAAGCACACAGAAGCATTGCAGAGACCAGTTATCTCCCACTGAAATCCCTGGAGTCACTGCACAGCAGTCAAGCAAAGGCCTATAGTGTTTGTGCTGGAAAGTGGTTCAAGTTGCTTATTATTGCCCAACACATGCAAGCAGCTTGATCTTTTGCAGTTAGCTTATTAGCAAAGCTCTAGATGGATAAAAGCAATACTCTTCAAAATCCATTACTAGAATAGGATATTTTGCTTTTCTACAATGTTTTTATTCAGATGGATTTAATATGCTTTTTAATAGCTAATGCTACTGGGAGTCAGCAGTATGGCAGTATCTTTTCTAAACCATTATTTAAAATACTGTTCTGTAAAATGTAAAATATTAATTTTTTTTTCCCAGAGGATCATAAAATGTAGAAAAAAAAAGAAAAGAAAAAAAAATCCAACCTCCTTTAAGCTAAAAGCTATGACTCAAATTCTGTAATACTTAAATTGAACAGCAATCCAACTAAGCTCATTGGAGACTGCAGAATTTTTCTCTCATTTATCAGGACTAGATGATATTTGAATCAGAGCACAACTCCTTCCCCCATGTACATCACATACTAGAACTCCTAGTGTGGAATGCTGGCATATGCACTTTTTCACCCATTAAAATAAAAAAGATAACCCTGTGAAAGGTGAGACTGGAAGCACAATCCAACTTAATAGGGTGGAATTGCACAGCTACAAAAGTAAAAATTAAAAAAGTCTCTGGGCATGGAAGAGTGCCACCAGCAAAAACAAAAAGCAAAACAAGATTAAAAACAGCAGAGCATACTTTTCAGCACTGCTGAAAATGGCTGAAGGGTATCCTGCAGACAGACAGAAATGACAATATAAAGACATCAATCCTCCTTTTTTTCTGTGCATGCTCAGGACCTCAACGAGATAGAAGACAATGAAGGGTTAGCTGGAGTCCAAACAATGCTGGCAGGCACTGTCTCACTAGGAAAGATCAGCAGTCTTGCAGCTGAGTTCAGCCCCTTTACATCCCTAATTAGCAGCATATTTTTAAGACAGAAAGTTGAAATACACTTTCTGCAGAGCTGCTTTAATCTTCAGTATGAAAATGGGGCCAAAGCTTAGTTCTGCGTGACTGGTATCTATATGCCTGACTTTGTAGATAACACATCTATTCATGTGATTCAAGTCTTCTGTGAGCTTTCGTGGCTGGTGGACAGAAGACTGTCAGAGGAGACTCGGGGATACAAAGACTAGTCCCATCTCTGCCACTGGCCTCTGGGATGACCTTGGCCACATCACCGCTTCTCCTTCAGGCTCACTTTTACAAATGAGGGCTACGGTACTGTTCTCATAAAGCAGTTGAGGTCTATTGCTAAAATGGTAGGTATTACAAATTACAAATTACAAATACTTCCATCTCAGTCAGAGGAGGATTTCAGGTTACCAAACTGTAATCCTCCCATTGAGCACACCCCAAAGTTAAGACTGCTGCAAAAATGCTCCATTTTCTCCAAATGATGTGTTTCCCTGCCACTGTGAGCGAAGCA
This sequence comes from Pterocles gutturalis, assembly GCF_000699245.1. Lineage (NCBI taxonomy): Eukaryota > Metazoa > Chordata > Aves > Pterocliformes > Pteroclidae > Pterocles > Pterocles gutturalis. Next base: position 15,597 of record NW_010108479.1, on the reverse strand, counting down.
ATAGTGCTACCACTATGATTTTTTTTCCCCAGACTGTTCCTAAGGAAAGCAAAGGATGTCATCACACTTATTTTCAGTCCAGCTCTTACCTGCAATAACTCAGGGACACATCAGACAATTTTGCCAAACCAGACAAAAGGAGAAAGGCCAAAGAGATAGTGAGTCTCCCATGTTTTGTGATAGATGGACAGACAAGTAGTCCATATGCTGGGAGACAGCTTGCAATGCAGGCTCAGCCAAAACATCAGACAACAGGGAATCCACATAAAGGCAAGCAAGAGAAAAATAAACTTCTTAAGTTTCATGGTTCACAACATTACTCTTTATTTATGGATGGGTGGGGAGATGTTGTTCATTTGCAACAAATATTGCCAGCTCTGAGACATTTTGCGTTTACTTTTCTTCCCTTTAAGCATAGTGAAGCTTGATTCTCCTTTGTCTGAATTATTCCTCAGATATCGAAATACTGTTTGCATGTACATCCACCTGAGCAAACCACAGTGAGCCCACTAACACCAAATGAAAGCTGTTTCTGATGACAAAATCTGGTTATCCTACTCAATCATCTTACTATAAATATTTTTGTCTTGAAATATAAAGTGTGCAAGAAATGCACATACAAAAATGTGTTTGGAAGACATAGAGCAAATAAAAACTAATTAACCAGTGAAGACATCAACAAACGAGAACTTCTGGGGACTGCACATTCACAAACACCCTATTTCTCTCCTTCCACTCTCTTCTCATAAGCCAAAGGGGCACGACAATCATATCATCTTCCTCCCCAAAGTGCTCAGATAAACCCTGCCAACTTCTGTATCACATCTACTAGAAAGAGTGGATGAATGGTATAAGAACTCATTAGACTGAGAAATATTTTTTGGCTTTCCAATATTTACACTAGAATTTTACTATTTCATTGATTTTGTTTGTTTTTAAGGAATAATGTTATATTCATGAGATAGGATTTTTTGGCCAGTCAACTTGATCAAAACCTTTTCAATCAAATGCAGCCTGCCTAGGGCGTTGACATTTGGTCAAATACACAAAACCAAATTTTATACTCGAGGCTCATCTGTTCCACATATCCAAAGCTCCATATTCCACTGTTCAGGCTTTTATTAAAAGAAGTGTTGCTAGTCCTTGTTCTCATATTGGCATACTTAAAGCCACAAGGTAAGCAAATTTCTGGAAGATTGCAGTCTCCTACACTTGGCTGGATTAATTTACTATTTCTTTTCCAATGTAATTTACTTCCCTGCAAAGTCAGTTAAAAAAATTGGATTGGCACAATATTTCCAGGCTGAAGAATACCAAGCGTCCCTGTGCAATATTTGGTCCAGCTTCCCACAAAGTACACAAAACCCTGTTGACACTACAGCTTGCGGCCAAAATTGTTTTGAGTAAGGAAGCGTGATCGTTGAAGACTGCAGGTCCCAGAATACAAGCCTCCAGTTTGTGTCAGGGTGAACACACACACACTAGAGACAAAGAAGGGAACAATCTGCTTCACTTGCTGCAGCCTGCGGGAGGATTCAAGCTTGACACTCTGGAGGTTGCAACTATCATATGAGCCTTTGGGTACAGAAAACCTTCCTCCTTGTCTCCTCTGTGACCTGTTTTGTTACCATCGTTGCAGCTAAGGAGCATAATATCAGGGGAATGAAACACTTCTTGCCACTGAACAAGTGCCTGCACTAAAAAAAATGCTTACTCTTACACTGGAAAAGAACCCAGAATCTTTGTCCCTTAAAAGCACAGCACATTTTTAGTGTCCTGCAACCCTGACGCTGGGGTGCAGCAGCAGAGCTGAGACCTACAAGTGTCCTGACCAGTCCTCTAGAGGGAATGGAGACACAGCTAAGCATGTGGTTGGCTTTATTATGTTGCTCTCTGTGGACCCACAGACCAAAAAGGCTCACGGCCTTAAATACCTGAGTGTTGGTGTTCACATCAGAATATCCATTGCAGGATTTAAGCAACTGCTTCAAAACATTCAACACTTCTGTTTCACAGTATCATAAACTAATTTACCTATTTACCTACCCACCTTTCTGCAGGCACAGGCAGCCTGCACCAGCTGAGCTGCACGCACAGTGCAGAAGCCACACGAACAGGTACCTTCTGTAGGCACCGAGCGTGGTGAAGGGCCCTGAACAGACACTAGATCCTAGCACAGAGGGCTGCAGAAGCACAGGCGTGCTCAGAACAGCACATCATGGCACTCACGGTGCTCCCGTGAAGACGGTGCATGGGACTTTTCAGCAGGGGAGAGGCCTCAGTGTGGATTTTGGGGCTATGGGGCAAGTATAACCACCAAGCAGCAGCAGCACAGAGGCCAACTGCTAACAGGTACAACATGTACACGATCTGGGGGGGGATGAGAAGCGATGGAATCTAATTGCAAAGCCGATGAAATGGAGTGATTTGCAACAATTTTCCATTCAAAGGCAGGTTTTCCTGTTCACTCTGCTGACAAACTGCAAACTTGTACCTGCAAAAGAACTCAGCGTCTGTAGAAAGCCTAGGCTCACTATAAACCCAACAACTGTCTGTAAATAATTGTTTCCAGTACTCCCGCAGCCTTAGTCACCATCTATGGTATAAAACAAGCAATTAAACCGGCAGACAGTTTTGCTAAAATGGAACTTTCGCCTGTGTCGACTGGGTCACTAAAACTATGGAATGAAAAGCGATCGATGGAATCACAGTGGTCTCTGTGCAGCACTCAGACCCAGCTTTGGTATTTTTACTGGGTTTGCTTTCAATCTCTGCTCAGATTTCCAGGAGCTGTCATTACGGTGTCAAATACCTTCTTTGCAAAGTCCCTCAGTCTAGGTTAAACTCTTAGGAATTTTAATCTGTCTGCCTAAAGAGAGTCAGGAATGAGTTTTTCCAAGCCAAGTCATACTGCTCCCCACCTGCCTGTTTTTCTACTTCCAAAACCTCAGAATGAGAGTTTTCATTTAGTTCTGACCAAAAGTGTCACATTGCTTAGATTTATTTAGATAGTTACTAAAAGACTAATAACCTTATTTATCAAAATGAACATTTTCCTCAAAAAACCCTCCCAAAACCGCAAGCAGCAGCTTACAGAAGTGAAACTCTTTATATAAAAATATTCAAAGCACTCCATTATGTCCATGCAGACCTAAGAACTTAAATCCTAATTACTAAACCAAGTTAGAAAAAAATTACTCAGATGAAATAATAAAAACACGAAAGACAAAAAGATGTATGTTCAGAGCTATAAGTGGCATTAATCTCAGAGACAAGTTGAATATTATCAATATGGTAGTGGCCAGACTTGCTAGAGTGGCATGTCCGTTATTCTAAAAAATGTATTCTATGTCACAAACATGAATTTTGTGTTTTAAGCATGTGAGTACTCTCTTAATTTACATGGCTTGAAGTTGCCTACATGTTTATATACTTGTAGGATTATTTTATAACATCCTTTCTTTCTATCCAGTAAAGTAACTTGAATTTGCATATGAGGTATGTGTAAGTATTTCGTGTTACTTTCAAATAACCTCTCAGAATATGGTGTCTCCATGAACACAGTTATCTACAAAACCTAGTGACTCAGCGGCAGTTATGTTACAGAAGCCACAAAGTTTACTCCAGAATCTGTTTTCTTCCAAAAGTCTCTGATTTTCTCTAACTTTCCGTCTCCAAACACCACCAAGGGTTTTTGGCCATTGTGCTGTCTCATTTCTATACTGAACTTAGAGGGGTAATCAGAAGATTAATTTTAAAGAAATTATGTTTTTAAAAGGATACAGGCTGTCAAGGGACAAATTACACACACGGAACTGTAATAGCTGTTTTCCCGCATACATTAATATTAAATTTTTAAAACACTCTCTACCTCTGAATCAGGAATGGCATCCATACTAAGAATGGGAGCTTAGCACTCTCCCTTGGCACCTCAGTAAAAAACCATGTTTTAAATTGGGTTACCATTTTGTTTTTAAAAGTAGCTGTAAAGAAACAGCAAATTATTCTGACTCATATTGTGTAAATAACTGGGAAAAGGCAGTTACACATAGAAGAGAAACTGGTTAGTTGAGACACATATCTGTAACTAGGAAGGACATTAGGGAACACCGCACACACAAATCTGTCCTGGGATCCAGATACAGTGTTTACACACACCTCATACAAATCAACAAAATCCAACCAAAAGCCTTACAGTCAGTATTCAAAATTTTAATTCTACGTGTCATTTGTCTTTACTTTTTGGTGCACTGGTGATGACACATGACATGTCCGAACCATGCACCTCAGCCAATGAGTTTCAGCTCACACTGCTTTTAATCCTCAAGAGCCCCAGTTCAGTCTCACATGTAGCATTCATGACGGCAGTCCTTCTCAACAAACCTGCCATGGAGACAGCCCTGCTATTATACCGGGTCAGCTGTATTGCTGACATTTGACAAACATGTAAACTAACACCTTCATCTAGCAGCAAAGATTTCAGAAAAAGTATAAACTTCTCATTAAAAAAATTGTTCCCCTTGCTCCCACATCTGCTAAAGAAGCTGGCATTTCTTCTTAACATATTGCCACTAAAATCTTTATTATTATGGGTTTCTTGAAACTTAACAGCTAGAGGCTTGATCCTGCAAGCACAGCTGGGCATATAGCTTGGCAGCATAAACAAAGCCATTGTCTTTGTATGATCAGACCCCATCCAGCACAATAACATGGCAATTATATACGCAGGTGTATCCACTCATTTGTAAGGCAGGAGAAGGCATAAAACATCTTCCAAAAGATAAGGAGAAAACATTCACAGCATTTTAATGCTGAAGAGCCCTGTCTGACAAATGTGTAGTCTCTAATCTGTTTTCTTCTTTTAACAAGGAATTCTTGTCATTTTACCAGAAGTACCAACTGAAAAAAATCTGCTCAGAAAACTGACCCACTCCTTTAACAACAACAAAAAGCCGCAAAGCAGAGTATCTCAAGTAAATGCAAAGAAAACAAAATATTAACGGATAGAACAAGCTTATTACTGGTGATATATCTTTGCAGAAATTACAGTTATAACCACAAGGCTTAATAACTTTATGCTACCTTCTTCTAAAAGCTGTGATAGAAATACTGACTGTGACAAAGAAAAATAAAGTTTGCACAAGAGGAAGGTTTTGAAAAAGAACTGATATAAAGAAGCAGAAAGGGGTACCTGAAAATGTGAACATATGTGAGTCACCTGATCCAGACACCATACGAAAAGAATTATCTGTTGAGTTAGCTGCACCACTAATATCTTTCAAAAGCCCTGGTATCTGGAGAGGCACTGCAGTAAGGAATGTCATCTTTTATTTTTTTCTTTTTAAGATGAACGTCTGTCTCCTCCCTTGGGCTGTGGTCCTAGTTTATATTTCTACAGGCAAGGCAGCACACATGCAAGCAGTTTTATTGAAATCAAGGAATTTTTATGCAGTTGAACTCATTTGCTGCCTTTGGGACATTGTCTTTAGAGAGCAAACTAGTGGGATAGGCATCATCTTCTTTCCGCTATTCCGTAACAACCAGGACAGCAAGTCTCCAGCCCTGCAGCAGATCTGCGCAGGGCTACTCCTAGAACACATGAAATGCCCAAGCCCATGCCTGCTGAAGGATAAGGAAACAGTGCTAATCGTATGCTGCTGAGAACATGGGAACCTCCGTTCTGCAAACACTTCCACATGTGATTAATCCTGAATGGACACTACCTAATTAGATTCCAGATAATAGTGTCTGAAAAAATCTTTACAGAAATACAAATTTACACTGGCTTAGATGGAAACAGTGACATCCAGGCTGAAAATCAACTGGCAGCTAATTAGTAGAAGAGAAAGATGACAAAAGATGCCACTAGAGCAGGGCAAAGTGCCTGGCACAAGATGCCTTGCTTAGCTATATTCCTTGCCAAGATCTGCCTCACTTAACACCTTCTTCCATGTTCTGGAAGAGGCATCTGGACAGTAAGCTGGGAACCTTTGCAAATATTAAGACACAGATAGTCGCTTATGCTCATATGTATGTATGTATAAACATGCGGTGACTCCACTACACCCAGTGACGGTAAAACCAATATGACGACTGACTCACAAGGCCTGGTTCTGTAAGAAATACGAGCTTCAAGTAAACTGAAATTTAGTTTGCAAAAGGAAAAAGCCAACACATCTGTGAGAAACGACTGGCAACATAAGAGAGAGAAAGCTGGAAGCAGCAGTAGTCCAGGAAGCCAATAGTGGACCACAAGTTACATTTGAACAACCAATGTGCTGCAAAGGTCAAGGCAATATGCAGAAATCCCCATATGCAAACACACATCCTGCCAGAGAGCTGCCAGACAACCCTCACGTGGTGTGACCGCACCCAGGAAAATTATTTCAGCCCTGTGCTGGACATCACCGTACAGGCTGGTACCAAACTGAAGGAAGCTAAAGAAAAATTCACAGGTATTTATGTCAAGGCACACACCAAAAAGCAATCAATTGCACCAGAGGGATTGATTTACATAGAGTGATGAATAATAAACTCTATCCCAAGGAAGGAAGGCCATGCATGGATGGCCTCATTTCTGCTCTGGGATGCAAATCACACCCCTCCATGCCTGCTGGCTCCGGAGCCCCCCTCAGCTGTTGTGCTTGGGGAGTCTCTGCATGAGCAGCAGGAAAGAAAAAGGCAAAACTGCTCAAGAGAAGGAAGGTCACAGGCCTCCTTTTGAGGCACAGTCATCTGCCTTGTGGCATCATCTTATGCTGCTTTGTCAGGATGGACAATCTACAGCACGTGCGAGGCTAGCGCCACTCAGTTAAGGCTTTCCTCCCTTTTCCCCGACCCCACAGCTGTTGCGACAGGGAGATACTGATAGGTGCCATAGAAAAGGTGAACCGTAAGTGCCCTACATCTAAAGTTTTCCCAAAAGACATGTAGAGGAGGGGCTAGAGGAACTGCCTCCTAGTTACCAAACAATAAATTAGGGTCTAGGGTAACAGCCAGGAAGAGAAACCTGGATTCTTGTTTTCTTCAGATGGAGGAGATTCCAGTTCACAGTATCCCCTTCATGGAGGCTTGAACACTGTAAAATGTAAGATTTGTGGAGCTGAAGAAAAACTATCCAAAAAGAGCTGCTTGTATCCAATGACTTTCTATGCAAAACGCATAAACATACCAAGGGAAGGACAATAACTCCAGAATTGTTCTCTGCAACTATAGCATTTACTTCTCTATCTGTACTTTCCTACTTCTCCAACCTGGATTGCACCTCCAGACCGATGCTACATATCTCTGTCCAGTCACTCCCTATGTTATTATTAAGTTTCAATATGTACTTATATTTAGTACATTTAGTAAATAGTCTGATATGGGATTGATTCCCAGAAATGGTTTGTGTTATTGTGCAATTGTGTCTTGAGCTCTCCCAGACTTGAAGTTTCTTCTACTCATTGTCTCAGTGTGGTTTTACTTTCTGCGCTACAAGTAGCTTCACAGTTAGCTGCTTTCCAAGCCCAAGGGGTACAAAGTTACTGACTCCAAAGGCTGACACACTGTTGTTTCCTAGTTGACATTGGTGACACCACAGCAATACCTGTAAGGTCCCTGCAGTCTGGAATTTTTTCCTTCCTCCCCAGCCCTGCTTACTTTGCTGTAGGTAGGATGTTTTGTTAACTGATGGTCTTAAAGAATTTCTTTGCTGGATGATATTCCTTGCCCTGTTTTTCCTCTTTTGTTACATGATGTCTTCTATTCAAGCAACCAAACCAGAGCTGGCAAACGGCCTCTCTCTAGGTTTTTAGAGGTTGCTGCAAGGCAAAATAAACAGTTGTTTCCAGTTTGCATTTTCAGGGCTACAGATGTATGCTAATTATCCTTTCGGTCTGCTAATGGAATACTGAAAGAGATTTAAATGTACTTTTCTAGCAGAGACCAAAGTCAATGGACACCTGTACCTTCTAACTTTGGGGTACCCAGAGCATAGTACAATGTCACCTCCTCCGTTTACGTTGACTCTGAATGTATTTTCAGATTTCAGCTGGGCTTTACAAAAGGCCAGGAGACAGAGATGAAATCCTTCTGAAATTCACAAAGATTATGTGTCTTTTTGGAACAGCAATGATGCCAACAATAATATTTGGGTTGACCTGAGACCATTTGAAGGATGGGGAACTTCAGAATGGGGCAATAGGAACTACATCATAACATGGGAAGTTCATTGTTTTCTTAAGATGCTGTAGTATTTACTCAAATTTCTTACCTTCCTTTTGCTCTCTAGAACAACAACAACAAAAAAATAATACAAAACAACAGCAAAAAAAACCACCAAGGCCAGGTCTCATATACCCTTTAGGTAGAAGTAAGTGTTATCAAGACAGTCTTGTCAAACAGTCTCAGCAGAAGAAGGGAAAACTGGAAATGAATCTGCAGTTTATTTCCCATTTCTGTATCAAGTTTAGAACTGGCTGTTACACAAATGAATGAAACAATCTCAGATGTGCAAAGCCAGTAATGCAGAGACCTTCCCAAGAGGAGGAAGCAAGGATCTGCTTCCTTCTTGAAGTTTTAGAAGCTTTACCTCATGATACTTACTTGTCTGCCAAATATTTCTTGGAATCTTTCAAATAACTGTTTATTCTAGTTGCTCCTATTGTGCTTCAGCCAAACTACCAGGCCCTTCTCTGTTGATGCCGCCTCTACTGGAGTCCAGAGACAAGTGACGTGCTGCCACAGCATGTGCTACACCTATGTTCTGAGCATCTGTGTTTTCTATAGGGGTGTGTACACCCATGCACAGCGTAGCTATGAGTATATACACACATACATGTCCATGGTATGCAGAGATCAGAGATACAGATGACACAGGGGCAAACCTGAAAAGTACCAAGGTACCTAAAGTACTGATGTTCAGCTAATTCCTAACACCTTTAAAAAGCTGGCTCCACAACCTCTTCCTGCCTGCTCCGCACAGGCTACTTCCCAGTGTTTGTTGCTATATTTATCACTCGAATTACAGTTATTACCGAGAGGCCTCTGGCAGACTCATTCTCCCTTATGCCTCTCCAGCATACATTGGAAAGGTCTTTACTGCTCTGACAACACCATTTCAAACAGTTAAAGTGTCCAATCTCTCTCCATTGTCATCACTTTTCCAGCATTATCAGGAAATCCTTTCATCTATCCTCAAATGACAATTGTGTATACTTACTGTCAGCAATCACTTGCTTACAAGATTTTTATTACCCTAAATGCAGGAAGACTCATTAACACACTATTATGATGGGGAAATAAGGAAATGAAGAGTTAAGACTGAAAACTCAGCCTGTCTATGCTCACAAAAAATTCACTCCAGTTGGGGGTCCTAAAGGTTCTTCACACAATAATAAAAGAAGAGATCTGTCAATTAACATAACGTAAACTAACATTTCTCATATCTGTTTGCAGTAAGAACATATAGATTGCCTTCCCAGGCTACAGATTTCACTGAAAGGAGCACCCTTCCTCAGATAAAACATACACCCAATGATTTCCATGAGCCTAGTTGATGAAAATTATTCAGTGGCTTCAAAATGTCAAGGAACAATATCTAACAAAAAGCCTGTATAGTATGGGTATGAAAAACTTTAATTACTTATTGCCACAAAACTTCTGAGACAACTGTCTTCTTTCTGGGTTAGTTTCATCTGAACTTAAAATCATGACACTGGAGGAGAAAATGTATTCATCTATTGTCATTTACACAAAAAGATCAGACTTGCACATTTGGGGATAGTTACTTAAACTAATTAAAGTAAAAAAACCCACCAGATTTAAAGAACTGAATTTTAAAGAGCTTTTCCCAAATAGCCCTGCTGTGCTAACAACAAACGTAGAACATATTGGCCCCAAAATGATTCCTTTTCCAAAAAAGAGCAACTGGAAAGGTTTTACTGTAAGCTATGGTTCAACTTTATGTATAAAAAATACTCCATTTTATGCTACAATTCTCAGACTAAATCTGTTTTAAAGTCACACTTTAAAGCAGAATGCAGGAGCATTGAGAAAGACCATCAGCTGCTGAGGTTCCCCATCTTCCAAACATTAGGAGAATTCACACTTCACTCCTTGTTATTTTTGTTTTAGGAAATGAAGGAAACAGTACTCAATGAGCAGATGAAGTCACTGAAAAGGCACTCACACCTACTCTAAATATGACCAGATATCTGCAAATAAAAGTTTAAATGCTATCTAAGCAACATGTGTCAACCTGGTGCAGAAGGTTTAGAAAGTAAAAAACAACTCCATAAAGGACTTACTGCCTTAAATGTGCTCTTTTCAGAGGCTGCACAGCAGAAGTCACGGGAGTACTGCCTGAAGAAGCCACGACTTCACCATTAGTCTCTTGGTTAAGACAGACCTTTGCAGTGATCAGCAAATCATGTCTCATCTCAGAAAGGAACAACCAAGAGACCTGCCATGAGAAACTGCTTGCAGATCTCTGAGGAGTGATGTATGACTGAGGTACATAATGAAAGAGGGAGAGAGACAGAAGAAGCTCTGAGTTGGTCAAGGAGAAGTCACAGGAGACTCGGTAACACGGCAAAAGTGAGGTCATAAAACAGAGCAACCAAAAGGGGATAAAGGAGAAAAGCACATGGTGAAGGACTGGACAGGTCCCAAATGGCCAAGGAGAAAAGCTCAAAAGACTGCAGACTGGGTTTTGGCAGAAAAACACAGAGAAAGATCTGTTGTCTATTTCTGAAGGACCCTTTGAAGTTTTCTGGATCTAATCTGATTTTTGTCTGTCATTCTTTGCCAAAAAAGATAAACCCTGCCAGGGAAAACCTACCTTCCCTTATCCTTATACTAATAAGAAAACAAATGGTCTGTTTTAAATATCAAACACTTAAAATGTAGAATCTTTCTTCTATGATGTGTTTGAGAGTATGATATTTCCAAGCTGTTACATTTGCAATTATAACTGACAAAAGTTGTTCCTGGTTAAGCATCTTGTATTTTACCAAACAATGTCAGAACATGGGCCTTGGTCCTACACCAAGAGCTTCACAACAATCAACCCACCAGCTCCACAGCTCCATCCATGCTTCACTGAAATGGAAGAGAGAGGTTTATTTACTAAAACACCTGTGTAGGGGTGTCCAATATATATATATATGTTGGGTTTTTTTGTTTTGTTTTGTTTTGTTTTGTTTTTACTGATACCAAAATCTTCTGGAATTCTGTCACTCTGGAGCAGTTATTTTTTTAATAGTCGCTAATATTATATTACACTATAACACTGTAGTAAGTTATTAGCCTTATTTTTTTGGGCTCTAGTCTAACATAGTCTTTAAGCACCTTTAAACCCTTCCCTTGGATTACTTTAGTGCACACTTTAATGGGCCTTACTTTCATGCCTTACTGGATGCAGGACAGTCAACAATACCGAAAAAACACCCTCATGTAATCATTACATTTATGATGGCTCAGCCCACCACAGACACTAGCTCCCATTAAAATTACAGCATTTCCTATGTAGTATCCTACCCAATATACTGAAAATTTCATAGCCATTGCAACTCTAATACATTAAGTGCCCCAAATACCATTTTGCCATTGCTAGTGGCAGATGCTTTTTAATAGTGATATTCACATATGAGGATTGTCAGCTAACTAGCAAATTTGGAGTTCAAGTAGGTGTTAATTCAGAGTAGCACTAAAGGAACAGGAAAAGAAAAACAGGAGTCCAGAAAGTAGGAAGTTCAGCTTCACAAGACAGTAAATACACCTTCGCAATAGTTACGGTGACTCCGTCTCTTTAAAGGCTGCATTCTCCCAACACAAAATGTTATAAACAGCTCTAAACATCCACGTGTTTCACACTAAAATACATGGTCTTACCTGCTTGGATCTCTTTTGCATTGTCCCAAATCAACTTGACCATCCCTACACAAACTACTTGTGTTT
>NW_010108479.1:0-3626 GCF_000699245.1 Pterocles gutturalis | reverse complement strand
TTCCCCAAATCAGTTTTTTCCCCCCCCCCCCCAGCTGTATGATCCCAGATTTCTGTTCAATAATGGCATCAGCCATTTACTTGGGCATGCTCTTATTTTATTGAGGTCATTCCAGACTTTTTCCTCTGCTCTCTACAGTTGCATTAACAGCTTCCTTCCTATTTTTAAATCAGCGGCTAATTTCAGCAACTAAGTGCTTATTGTTTCTTCAGGGTCACTCATAAAACAAACACCATTATTGATCTTTCTGAATCTACCACTAGTTTTTCGCTTTTATCTCATCATTTAAGGGGCAATTTCTCAATAAACCAGGACATCTATCCTAGATAAACTAGGGTATCTGAAGAAAGAGGTTTTTCTGTCTATGTGTGCTATTACAGCTCCTATCACAGCAGTAGCCAAGCAACTCATGAATGTTAGTGATTTTGTCTTCACAACACCCTTTTAAAGGGAAGAGTGTTGTTAACTGTCTTTTACAAACAAGGAACTAAGACACAGAGGGACTTAGTGCTTCAAAGGCAAAGACCACTCATGAAATGCAGAATGACTTGAATCCTCATTTCCTATATTTTAACCACAACAGCATCTTCCCTCTATTTTTGCAGGCACCCTGGATACACAATTGCTTATTTGTTGGGTTACAGTGACTGACGACCTGGCCAGTGGGTATTTATTCTGCATTTCTGACTAGCATCTGAAGACAACTGACATCACAGGCTAACATAAAAACATGTTAAACCAAACTGCTGCCAGTATTTTATCTACTGTTATTATTAAGCTTCAATACAATTCTTGGGGCCTAAACCCTAAACCTATTCACTGTCCTTCAGTTAAGCTAAAGGAAATTTTGGCTTTGGCCAAGAAAATGTGATACCAAAATGCAAAGCAGCTCTTCCAGGTAATAAGATCTAAGTGACATTTTTCAGACACCAAGTATCTAAAAGCATCTTTTGAAGAGAGTGAATTTATTCACCAATTCTATTTTAACGGGGTATGTAAAGATAAGATTTACTGGCCATTACCATTTTGGCTAAGTGTGGCAAGCTTGGTCCTTTTCAAATTAATTCTACACCAATCCACACAGAAACTTTAAATCCAGTTTGACGGCTATAACGCACCATCAATTATTAGACTTTTTTTTTTCAGTGGTCCCTGGGCATATCATCACTATCTGGCCACTTTCTTCACGGTTTCTCTCTTTACTCACAGTGATGAAAGTCAGGCTTGCCGGTCATGTTCCTGTTAATCGCTAGATCAACATACCTCCAAAGAGAGGGGGTGGAAAGGTAACGGTCCAGGACCAGAGATTGCATATCCACCTGTGCTGGATATGTCTGCAGTGTTGTGCCATACGAAGCTGGCTGAGCCCACAAGGATTCTGTCTAACCAGAGACAACAATAATTGAGCTAGGTGCACATGCAGCTGGACTGTTTCTGGGATCTGAGTTGGATTTTCTGTGTGACACTGCCCATGCACACAAAAATACACAGGTGATTTTGAGCCAGGTCAGTTATGTCTGTGTGTTTCATTAAAGGGTAGGAAGAGTCCTTCTGTCCTTTAACACTTCTCAGGTTTATTAAACACAGTTTAAGAAGTTTGTTCCTGACAGGAAATTCATTCCAAAGGTCTCAGAGATGCAAAACACTTCTTGGTAGGGGCAATAACACTGCCACTTCAATGTATCTTTACTTGTATTATTAAGCTAGTAAATTAGCATGAAATATGTAGGTTTTTACATAAGAATACAAAGATCAAACACGCTAATTGCATAATGAATAAAGATGTAGCTAGCAAACACTCAAGGATCTGGAAACAAGAGAATCCCCTGGATAAAAGGCATCCAGTTAATCAGATATCCTCAACTCAAATACATGTTTTCTTCTTATTTGTATACAACAGTGTTTACTGGGAAACAAAATAAAGTCTAATGTCCTCTTAAGGAAGCACGCATCAGGCAAAACTTGGCAACCAAGATGAAGAAAAGTCCTCATAAAGATGGGATGAACTGTATTTTTCACAAGCAATACGTTAAGTTCAGGCAGACATCAACCTGATCTAAGTTGTATGTAACTGCATCATGTGTTACAGGAGCATATTCTGTGCCTCTTGACACTCAGGTGAACTAAAATCAATACTAAAGCTCCCTTAGCCTGACGGCTCTCTTCCTCCCTGACTGTAGAGTCTGGGCTCTCTACAGTTTCCACCTTGGCTTGCTAAGTCATGTTAAAACTAGAGACTGCTTTGTTTTCACTTGAACTTTACGTCCTGTTGGTTTGCACAAAGGAAGTAAGTTATATTAACAGCACACCTATTTTTTCCTAGTGAAGATGTACTCTGTTGGATATTGTTGCCATTCAGGTACCTATTTGACACAGTCAAAGGCTATGACCAGCTGCATAGAATATAAGGACTTTTTCAAAGGAAAGAAAATGCCATTAAAACAAAAGGCCCTATTCTGCTTCTGGGTAAACAAATGGATTCTTACAAAGGCTCAAAAAGGAAAGGGATTAACATGCTTTAAAGTGGTAATGGTCTCAACTGTTCACATTAAAACTTTCACAGTAAATTAAACCATGAAGGTGGTAAGAAAGAAGTCAATTTTCAGTGAATCATTACGTTCTGCTGACATAAATTGCCATTTTTTAGGTAGCATATCCACTAACCTGTATAATGATAGAATAACAAAACTGCAACCCAGTGTTGATTAAGTTCGTCCTTCTGCATGCTGATTTTAGCCTGGTCTGACAGAATAATTGAATGCACCACCTTATTTACATGCTTCTAGATATTTAGCATCCTCTCACTATTCTTTCTTCACCAACCTTTGCTTAAGCCTGTGGTGTTGGCCTTCCCTCTTTGTACAGTGTCTGCTGTTCAACACCACTTCTCCTGCTTCCTCACTTATACTCGGGACACCTTTCAATTCACTTTCCACCACTTACACCCATCCTTTCTCAGGGCTCTCTTGCCAATGGTAAGGCTAAATGTCGGTCCACCTTCTTCCTGACCATACAAGTGTCGCATACAACACTTCACTGCCTCCATGCTCTTTACAGCCTACAAAGACCACCAACTTTCCTTGACTAGACAATGATGGCATGAAGCACTACCCAATCGTCCCGGCAAGGTTGGAGAAGACAAGGAAATACAGCCTCTCACTGGCTGATGCCTGCCAATGAGTTCCCACAACACGTGCTACGCTGTGAGTTTACACAACAGTGACCAAAAAGGAGGGAAAGCACAGGCCGTGTAAGCGTGCCGTGGTACCAGACCCCCTGGAGAAAGCTCTGCTCTGCATTATTGCAGTGGCACCAAAAATGGACCTTTAAATGCAACGGGGCACTTATCTGACTGCCAAATGCCCACGATGCCTTTCCACCTCAGTTATATCACAGCAGCATAGAACAAAAAATGACAAAGGACTATGAAAGAAAGTCAACCCAGTAAAAGACAAAATAGATCAGGAGGCCCAGCACCCAGAAAGCCTGCGGACAGACGGGCGGCAGCCGAGCTGCGGGGCCTCCAGCACCCTACACGGACCCCTGGCACCTCAGAGCCAGGCCCCGCTTCACCTCACCCAACCCCTCCGCACCCAGCCCTGCCTCCCGCACCCTGGGGACAGCCG
>NW_010108478.1:1086-1336 GCF_000699245.1 Pterocles gutturalis | reverse complement strand
AAAACTGTCACCGGTCCGGCTCCTTGTCCCACCACGGAGCACCCCAACATCCCCGGGGGGGCAAGGGGGGCCAGCTCTGCATTTGGGTCCCACCGACCCGGGTGGGCATCTGTCCCCGGTGCCGTGGGCAGAGGGGTGACAGTGCTACAGCCATCCCCCACGAGTGGCATCTGCCTCCGGTGACGTGGGCAGAGGGGTGACGGTGCCACGACCACCCAAAGCCACCCCCCATAACGGGCATCCTCCCCTC
>NW_010108478.1:315-1026 GCF_000699245.1 Pterocles gutturalis | reverse complement strand
ACAGCCACCCCCCCACTAGTGACATCTGCCCCTGGAGCTGTGGGTGGAAGGGTGACAGTGCCGTGGCCACCCAAAGTCACCCCCCATAAGTGGCATCTGCCCCTGGTGATGTAGGTGGAGGGGTGACAGTGCCACAGCCACCCAAAGTCACCCCCCATAAGTAGCATCTGCCCCCAGTGATGTAGGAGGAGGGGTGACAGTGCCACGGCCACCCAAAGCCACCCCCCATGAGTGACATCTGCCCCCGGTGCTGTGGGTGGAGGGGTGACAGTGCCACAGCCACCCAAAGTCACCCCCCATAAGTAGCATCTGCCCCCAGTGATGTAGGAGGAGGGGTGACAGTGCCACAGCCACCCAAAGTCACCCCCCATAAGTAGCATCTGCCCCCAGTGATGTAGGAGGAGGGGTGACAGTGCCACAGCCACCCAAAGTCACCCCCCATAAGTAGCATCTGCCCCCAGTGATGTAGGAGGAGGGGTGACAGTGCCACAGCCACCCAAAGTCACCCCCCATAAGTAGCATCTGCCCCCAGTGATGTAGGAGGAGGGGTGACAGTGCCACAGCCACCCAAAGCCACCCCCTTTCCCCCATGAGTGCCACCTGCTCCCCCTGGGGACACAGCTGTCCCCCTCCGAATCCGGGTGCAGCTGGATGAAAAGGGCCACATGGGGGTTGGACTGGGTTTAATGGGTTGGAGCATCCTGAGCAGAG
>NW_010108478.1:0-249 GCF_000699245.1 Pterocles gutturalis | reverse complement strand
AATGGTTTTAACCCGTGGGCTGGGCTGGACGGAGCCCACAGCCGAGAGCTCTCGTTTATTTTGCTGACCCCACATGCCTGTTCGGGGATGTGGGGTGACATCCCCGTCCTCATCGGGGTGTCTCCATGGTGTGAATGATTTTGTGGCACGGCTCCATGTGCACGAAATGCTGTGTCCCTTCCCCAAAGCCCCAGCAGGGTTCCCCACCCCGCCACGACCCCCGCAACTCCAAAACTCATCATTTTAATA
>NW_010108477.1:0-25357 GCF_000699245.1 Pterocles gutturalis | reverse complement strand
GTGTGAGGAGAGGCCCGGGCCCGGCACTGGGCCTCCCGCCATTTCCCTCATGGGGTTCAGGCAGCACCACAGACCCGAGGGGGCTGCAGCCGGGATGGGGCCGGTGCTGGTGGGGGGCTGGCAGGGCCGGACCCTCGGCTCGGGGTGGCAGGGTCTCGGTGGGCAGCCCGGTGCCCGGCTGATTCTGCTCCTTGTGGTGTGGCTACAGCCTTGGATGTGTGGAAATAAAGTGTGAGGAATTGGTCTGTCAGGGGATGAGATTGGCTTGTAGCTTAAGGTCTGATTTCAGTAGGTAAATCGTGATAAAAGCAGTTCTTCTGCATATGAGGATTTTGTGTTCATAGTGCTGTAGCAGGTTAGCTAATCCCACCTCTTTTCTTCCAGGGAAGTCATTCATATCAAGACAAGGTTACCCTTCAGCTTTTGGATGCATAGTGTGTTGTCTGTCCCATGTAAGTCCCTGAGGTATTTTATCCTCCCGAGCACCTCACTGACTCGCCAAGGTCTCAGTGTGGCTGAGACCGTCAGGACAGAGATCCTGTGGTGGACTGAGTGCAGCACATGATGTTAGCAGCTCAGGATCTTGTTCCTCTTGGAAGAGATCTCTGTGTGCTGTAACTATTCCTCTAATATAAAGAAAGTTTGGCCAGCGTAATGAGATAGATCCACAGTGTCGCAGAAGAGTAAATAAATGTGTTGATGCAGTGGAGTGTACAGCAGAGTGGAATAAACAGGTCTGCCTACATACTGCTCAAGTGTTTTAAGATTCAGTCGTTTGCTGCTTTCTGTAGAAGCTTGGTGCTGGCCTTTTTAATTTTCATCTAGCTTGCTACAAGAAATTAAAATAATTTACACGTAATAAACATTTCTTTTACATTTTCCATCCGTACAAATTATAGTAGCGATCAGAGAGGTGTGCAGCTGCGAATGGAAGGGGCAATTATCGATACTGCGGGAAGTGGGAGTCAGCTGAATACCAATGAGACTTTGGCTGTCAACCTACAGAGGGAGGAAAATGTAATTAAGAAAGTATATACCATTTAGATCAGCAGAAGCTGCAGTGTTTCCAATCCAAAGAGTCACCTTTCATTGATTGCTCTATGTTGTATTTTACTTCTCAAGAGAGTAATGTTGCAGACAAGCTAGTAAGCACCCCAGCTGACTAAGATGAGTATCTGGAAGAATCTAAGAGGTAGGTTGACAGTTTTCATGCTTTGAGTTATAAATGATGGTGAAATAGGTTTGGGAGAAATGTTACATTTTCTTTAAAATTCTAATCAAGATGCACAGAGAGTAATACAGAATAACTAAGAGTAACACAGATCCTCATAGTTCCCACTAAATATCTCCCTGGCATCTTGATACTTCATTATTTATCATCATCCATTTTTTTATGGTAACAGTTGACATTAGATTATTACTGACCTGGTTGGTATTTGAATTTATTCCCTAAGGTTAAAGACTTTGTAGATTCATGTTCTGGGTCCTTTTTAAAATTCATAATTTTAGAGCATGGAAAATATATTGTTCTGTCAAGTTTATTTCTCTGACATTTATTCAGTGGAGAGTGTGATCCTAATATTAAAGGCTTTTGATTTGAAGCCCAGGATACAGATAATTCTTTTCACTGGTCTTCCCTAAAACAAGTAATTGTATCATTGTGGTTCCCCTTGTTGGTGTCTAGGAAGTTAATATGTTGAACAGCATAATTATTTGAACCAGAATTTGTTTTTAAAGGATTTGTGGGTGATAATAGATGGCTCAACCCAGTTGTGTCAGAAGGTATTAAGATTTCCCTCTCTAGTGTCATGGGGTTGGTCCTATATAGAGCCATAAATAATATTCTGTGAGAAGCAGTGACAGGCTTTTGCTGCAGCTCGTCTCTTTATCATATGTTATATTAAATTTAAACACAATTGTTGGCTTCCTTTGTGTGGGTAAATGCTTTTTGATGTCTCCTTCTATTAAAGCTGTAATATCCCTTTTAACCAGAGGGCTGCATAAGGATTCATACTTGCTAGGTATGTTTCTTAAATAATCATAATCTCATTAATGTTGCCAGCAGAACTAATGGAGCTGTCACAACGAGGTGCAGTACCCAGTTGGAGAATTATGGTGTGAGGCCAATGGGATTAAGCATATTCTGGTGGCAGGGAAAGTTAATGTGACTCATTAATGAGATGCTCATAAGCATTATTCTATATGAAAAGGCAGGTAGTTTGAGGGTGGTTTTAATAAACTCTGGAAATATGAAGGACAAATGCAAGAACTCTTAGGAAATTTCAAAGCATCTGTTGGCAGTTCAAGATACAGTAAAGGTTTTCTTCTTTATCAGCACAGACATTGGAAGTACTGCCAAGAAGCACCTAGATGCCATAAATCATTGATGAGGGTGGATAGTTTGAAAATATTACAAAGAAAATGCTCTAGGGCATGCAGGATCTCAGGAAGTCACTGTTTAGGGCCTTCTGTATTTAAAATGGTCAGTTCAGTTTCCATTAATTCATATCTCTAATTAGGAAATGGATTGATCTTTGCTTAAAGTTGCTAGAGCCTGTCTGGTGTCCATGGCAGATCAGAAGGGTGCATACAAATTAAATGTTAAAAGTGTCCACTGAGTTGGAGACAGCAAAAAATGTAGACCTATATTTGTAGGCAGCTATTGTTAATTATGCTTCTGTTGGCAGTAGGAAACCACAATCAGCTGCATTTTCATTAGGCTTCATGGTGGAGAAAAGAGGGCTAAAAATCTTTTATGAAAAAAAAGATAAACTGTCTCTTACTGGCTTGTCCTTGGTCACAGTAGCATCTCTGCAGGCAGGTATACTTCATCTTGGTCAGACTTGGTAACCGCCCTGGGGAGAAATATCCAGTGAAGATCCTGGTTGTGAAGAGCATGACAAGTTTCTTTTTATGCCAACTCTTCTGTGAGTTGCTGGAGAGTGTTGTACGCTTTCCCCAGCATAACCTGAGGAAACGTTGTCCTTAGGAGGAGATGCAAAACAGAAATTGCTTGTGATTGCAAAGGAGCTACAGCTGCACTTCCAAGGTTTGGAATTAGCCTCAGTGCAAAGGCTAGATTCCAGTTAACATAACTACACTCTACCTTCCTAATTTTGCTTTGCACTTTCAGCTGGATAAATATTCTTACTCACTGTGTGTCCTCATGTGGTGGTAAATAACTCTTCCCACGTCTGGGTGCATTTCAATGCAAACTGCATACATAGGTTGCAGATTTCCTGGTGAGTCCTTTCTCCTTACAGTAGCAAGAAATTGCAATAACCTTATGGGAAAACATCTGAAAATGCAATAAAGTTCCATTAGCAATGTCTATTCATATATGTACGTACCTATATATTTCCCGTTACATGGAACTCCTCACCAGAGACATGAAGGCCTGTTGGAGAACAGACACCACTGTGGGCAGTGCTCTGTCTGATGCGCGGAGATGAGGCTGACCAGGCATTTAACTGTAGTTTCTTACAGAGGAAGTAAAACTTGTAGTGGAGAAGAATTAGAGTTAGATCCACTCTTGATTTCTCAAAGTACTTAACTTGAAATTGTCTGTTTGCTGATCCCAAACCTGAGATCATATGGGATGGGACTGAATCTCTGTAAGTCACGTCTTTCAAATAGTTTAGATCTTTTCTGTCTGAGTAGATTCAGTGCTGCTTACAACAGCATCTTGAGCATCAGCAGGTTCCAATGCATGATCATCTCGCTTTCAGAGACACACACAGGTGTTGTTTTTCACTCGGATGTGCCCTTGTATATGTGTTTGCATCAGTTCATTTTAATTTTTCCCCATGCAGAGTTAGTGGAGGTGCTTTCAAGGAGATGCTTTAAATAGTTGGGTATTCGAGACCAGTGGTTTACCATTGTGCTTCTGAGGAATAACGCGTTCCCTCAGATGGGCAGGTTGGGTTTTTTTCCTGAACATGACATTAATTCATGTGAAAGAGAACTCAGAAACCCATGGAGTAAATGTTTGAGATTTTCTTCATTTTCTTCTCTCCTTTTATTATTTTTGCCTAATGATTTCCCTGTGGACCACCCGGGTGAATTCCCAGTGTGTTGCTGTGGGGAGAGCTTTCAAAGGCAAAGACAAGGTCATCATACGCTTTCTACAGAGTGATACTAGACTTATTAATCAGTTTTCTTTGCTAATAGGTTGACTCTTTTGGGAGTCTTTCAGAATTTACTTCAAACTGATGAGTTGTTTTGACACTTCAGAAAATGCATTAATTTAGAAATTGCAGCTTTTCATATATGTTTAACCCATTCTGTATCCATCTGTTGTAAAAATACAGTGTTTATTTGTTCTTCAGCTAGCCTTTGTGAAACTAGTCATTGCGATATTGAAGTGTCCTACACATGCTGTAAGTCATATTAGGAAGGCTCTTTCTGCTTTTCTTCTTCTGATTTTTTATCGGTGGAATATTATTTCTACTGGAGAAGGTGGAGTGATTTAGTAGTTTGTCCAGAGGACATTGTTTTGAACTCTTTATAATCTCTTCTGAAAGTGGGCTTATTTCTGAGAAGTCCTGGAAGAAGGAATGTAAGGATGCTCTGAGCATTTCCTTACTGGTAAGGAGTGAGTTGTTTCAGGTGATTATATTTTTGGAGAAAGAACTTCTCTCTTAATTTTCTGGGACTGTTTGAGAACTCAGAAAATGGAAACTAATCTGAAGTTTGGCAACCAGTTTGTGGCACTTACCTGTGTGGGTATGTGTGTGCAGATGTTTGAGAACTTTAGTGTCATAGTCTAAGCCAGACCTTCGCAATACCCTCTATAATCTCAAAAATAGTGATTTTCATTGTATTGGTTAAGCTATGATATTCTTAACAGTAATGTACTTGAAACATAGCTGGTGTTTCCAACTCCTGTGGGAGAGGTAGCTGGAGATCAGACAAACCACTCGGTGCTCCATGGAACGTTCCACGAGGCTGTGTGTTGAATAGTGCTGCAGCTATTAATTTTTATCATTCCCTTCAGTATGTGTTAGTTATAAAGAAAACACAATTGTATAATTGTTAACTCTGAAGTCCCATTAATAGAATGGACCTCATATATGTAATTCTTGGTGGGCTTTGGTTTGTGGTGTTTTTTTTTTTGGCCTCCAATTATTGCAGGCTGGTAACAGTTCAGAATAGGCATATAAGCATGCTTATGCCTAAAATGTCCTTAAAAACCAATTGAGTATACATATGGGAACACATTTTGCACTGACTCATCATATCATTTTGAAGAACATTCAAAACATTAATTACTCTCAAAAGACGTGTAAAATAAGTCCTGGTGCAGCCACAGTATAGGTGGGAAATCATAGGCATAGAGAGTAAATGACTCCTTTAAGGTCAGATGGAATGACAGCCAAGATTCCTGGATTCTAATCATGGCACTTCTTGCTGTGACAAGATGCGTCCTCTTATTCATTATCTTTTTCATTACTATCCTTTGATAATGAAAAGTTGCCTAATTGGTTACGTTATCATCCGGAATGAATCACCGTATCACGGCATTCTCAGGTCTGTACAAGATCAGAACGTAGAAAGTCTTATGCTTTTCTCCCAAGTTTAATAAGCTCACTGATGGATATTTATGAAATCATTATGCGCCTTTTGAGTTGCTGAACCACCTACAGAGGGAAAAGATAGACAGTAAGGAACTGACACTGAGTTTGGCAGACAGGTTAAATGATGATGTGCACAGGGGATTTCCAGTGTCCGTGTACAAAAGAGGATTTTCAGTGTAAAGAGTATCTCACAAATACTGTCAAATGCAGTTAATGTCTCGTTACGTGAACTAGAGAGATTTATTCTCTATTTTAGAAGCTTGAGCGTGAGCAGACCATAATCCTTTCCATTTGATATCATATTGACCTTTGCTGTCAGAGTTTGGTGATGGAGTGCTCTTGATAATGAAAAAGGAAGGGAAAAGCAAAAAGAGTGTCTTTGGTTTTGATACAGTCATCTGAAGGCTCCATGTCCGCTTGGGACTGTGGAGGAAGATTAGAGTCTGATTCCTTTTCACTCCATACACAGGCATGAGCCAGATTTGCAGATCTGTGTGTTCTCAGCCTTCCTCTCAGTGAGAGTTCCTGGCCCAGATCTAGCTGCCACAAGTGCCTGTGAACCTTCTTGAGCTGCTGAGCTTCTTTCAGGCAGATTGAGGATCAGAAATACACCAAGCCGATGGACTTGGCTCAGCCCTGATATATACTCTCGAGTAAATAATTCTACCCTGTGCTAGTAGACCAAGCCTCCAGCAGAAAATGAACTTGATGATCTGATTCTAATTAGTTTCTTGATTTAATGGCAGTAATTTTACTTTCATTGCCCTAGCTCGCAGCAATAATAGAATTGGTTTCCTTAAAGGCCCATTTACGATGCATCCTCTGTTGAATCTTAAGCAATAACAAGCAGAAGCTTGAAGTTATTTCAATATGATGGTATTTATATGGTTAAAAGTGTCAGGCTATCTTGCCTGAGATTGGTGACTGGGAATTGCCAGTATAAGAAAATGAATACTCATCAAGTTAAAATATAGTTTGAAGTGATTCCATTTCATTCTAAGATGATCTTTTTCTTTCATTGCTGATTTAACACCTGGAAGTTAAAGTCCTCATAAAATTAAAAACAAGCAAACGAAATCTTTAAGGAAATTAAACAGCATGGGATGTGATGTGTTTACACCAGTATAAAACCCAGATGACTCCACAGAAGATAATTGAAAGTGACAGAAACAAAGGGACTGATCTCCTTAATAACCTAATGGGCAAAGTGTCATTACAGTATCATTCTGTTTTAGTTACCTGAACTCCATATCCTTTCAAAAAATTATGCTTAAGCTGGAGAGCTGTAAAAACCTGTAGCCTTAGTTATTTTCCTTTTAAATTTGTAAGAATTTAGCTCTCCACAGCTACGTTAGAACTGGGTTAGGTATCTTCACATTGCAGTGCTTTTTGAATTGTGGACTTGAGAGCCTGGCAATCTTTGCTTGAAAATCCCATCCTGCTAGCAAATGAATTTCCTGAATCATTGTAACACTCTGTTCATTATCAAAATGAGAGTGGGGCTACCTGGCAGGACTGTGGAACAGGTTAGATATATGGAAAGGAGGTCAGGGCTTACTAAGTCTGAACAGGTACAGTGGAAAAAGTGTTTAACTTCATCTGGTGGAAGGCAGATTTTTGTCCCTGTGTGATCTGCACCATCAATAGATGGATTCAGCTGGGGAAGGTTATCTACCCAGAAGAACTGAAGGTTTTGGCTAGTCTGTCAGATCCCTGTCAAGCTTTATTCCCTTCATTAAGAATATATCTATATCCACCCTTCCTTTGTCCTGTCTTAAATTGAGTTTTCCATTATTATTTCTTGCACCTATTTACATTTATAAATTCTTCAAACTAAGGAACACTTACAGCTGTAAGGCCCTGAGCTTTCAAATTCTTTATTCATAGAACACCTGCTGACTCCTATGATAACTCAACTTAAAAGACTGCTAAATTGTTCTTGAATTTTGAAAAGTAATGTACATTTACAGGCCTCTCTTGGTTTTGAATAATAATATAGACTCTGATCTGCTGCATACTTATTTATTTATTAAGCTGTATGCATGTATGTAGCTCCTTGGGAACTGTTTATGAAATAAGGGCCATATTCATCCAATATTGTATTTTATGTGTCTATGTTTAAATATTTAAAGCAAAATAATTGTAAAGAATGGATGGAAGACGCATTTTGAATGGATGTTGTGATGAAAATATGTAGACTGGGCAAGTGTTACGCTGGAGTGGGGCTGCTGGTTTAATCAACAAATGAGGTACAAAGATGTATTTCTGTTCTGTCAGGAATTTGTGCTCAAATGTTCTGAAAGATTCACAAATTCTGAACATGTTTAGATCATGTATGGCCATAGATGTATATAATATGTAAGAGTGAGGAGATTTTCTTTTTGCAATGCTCTGTTATAACCAGCTAAGTGTCTCTAGCAATATGTGTCACTCTAAAGTGCAGATCAGAAAAACAACAGAGGACAAATCATAGTCCGAGCAGAGACTGCGATATTAAAACCATAATTCAGCTACAAAGTTGACAGAGTAGGATGAGACAGTGAAACTGTGGCACCATTAGCATGTAACAGAAGCTGTTGGGTGTGTTTAAATGTATGCTGCCTGAATAAAATTGCTTGTCCTTACAACAGGGTCTTATTATTTTGGTCCTTTGAAGCACCAGGGAAGGTGAAACACAAGAGCAGGCTTGCGTCTAAAAACAAAACACGTCTAGATAAGGTGACCTTGATCTAGGCTGATATAATCCCAGAAGGTAGAGGAGCTTTATCAAAAACTTAAAAGGTAGGCTGTTATTTAAACTTTATTGTCTTCCCTCCCCAGATAAATGAAATATTGACAACATCTCCTTCACTGTCTGGTGTGCTATGCCAGCTGAAGTGTATCTGTATCATTGGTGGCCCCCTGGCAGAGTCCCAGCTGGGTCTGAGGTACTGGTCTAATCGGCATTGCCCATGGAAGGACAGGCCAAAGCTGGTTTCCACCCGGACTGTTTTGTGGTTCTCACGCACATGTCGTAAACTTCTAGGTGGATTCTTAGTAAAATTTCAGTCATCTCGTACAGATTGCTTCTGCTGCTGGACTGTTTTAAAGAAATCTGTATTTCTAAGCTAGAATTGTAAGGACTGAGGGTACCTGTCCATTTTCTGGCTTCCCATAGCGGCTCTTACTGCAGCTCTGTGGGCTAATGAAACACTAATTCGGGTTGTAGACCCTTTCTGGTGTGGTTGTTGGCTCAACTCCTGTTCATAAGAGTAAATCACTGTAATGCAATGTTGGTTCAGTTAAAGCACTTCTACTTGAATCCACGTGTATTTATTAGCTACAACATATTAATAATTGTTTAACTGTAAGCATCCATTCTACTGTCGATGGATTCCTAGTGTGAAGGAAACCAGGGGCATCAGAGTGCTTCCGAAACCTTAAGCATACTGCTTCCCAACTAAGAGCATTAAAGTTTGTTACATAAAGTGCTGTTGTTGTCCCTTCTCTCCATGCTTCATCTCTGCCTCTCTGTAGGTGGGTGTTCAAAAGAGTTGGTGGGTAATTGGACTCAATCAAGTAGGCATTTAAGACTTCAATTGCTTCTTTTAGGTAGAGCCCCCTCATTCTGTACTTCACAGTCACTGAAAAACAATAGAGAACTTGAAGATGTAAAATTTAGTCCTTGAAAATGTGCTTTGCAGTCCTAGTTAACTATCTTCTTGTCTAAGTCTTCTTAATCCTTTCAAATTGCAGAGGAAATGGTAGAGTTAATGAGTGTAATTTATCAAAAAAGATAACGAAGCATTAGGCATGGAGCTGGCCATTGACCTGTGTGTACTGCAACTTCAACATCCAACAAAAACAAAACTGTTTGGGATAAAGGTTAAATATCAGGTGCCTTTGGTGAAGCAATCCAATGTAGGTTAAACCGTTTAGGCTTAGTCCAAGCCACGTAACCTCACATTTGGGCAGGCACACACAGACAGTGCCTCTAGCCCAGCTGAAGGGTGGCAACTTGCAACACTGCTGTAACTTGGTGGTGGTGCTGAGCCTGCTGTCACTTGGACCAAGCCTCTCATCATAGATATTGAGACCTCGCTTAAAATAACCTGAGTGTTGAGACCCCGCCACGGATTACACAGACGAACTGTGCAGCAGGGAGTGTTGAGACCCAGGCACACAGACAAACTGAGCAGCAGATGGGCATATATATATACGTATACATATATCATATGGAGCATCACACGTTAGATGCCTAATTGCATCCTGCCTGGAGCAGCAACACTGAGCAATGACACTGTGAAGTGACATGAAGTGGGGGTAGCAGCACGCCTGTGTCTTCTGCCATAGCAGTCCCTTTCTCTTCCCATCCACCTTTCCGTGTATCAGAGGTTTTTGTCATCTACTCTGAATCAAACGTCTCGCTAAACCACCAAGATACCCTCTTCTGACCAAAGTTGCCACTGGCAACAAGAGTCTCTACAGACTGGCTGCAAGGAATGATATTTGCTGTAGTTCTTCCAGAGAAACTTTGTCTTGACAGAAGAAATTGAAGCGCAAGCAGTGCTGTTAGCCATGTGAAACTGAGCCTGCCTCTGGTTTTTTATGGATGTATCATAACGCTGTGACGGTTCTGTTCAGCCACCCGAAGATGTTCAGCAAGATCAGCTTCAACATTTGGTTTCTCTCTCTGATTCATTAAAGAAGAAAACCCACCCTGGCTCACTGAGATGGCTGATGCTGTTTGGATGATAACAGTGTGCAGGCGTAACATGCTCCAGAGCATTGTTATCATGCTGACATCTGGGGGATTGTGCCAGGGATTATTATTATTTATTTACCAGTACCACAGAAGAATGCCAGGGTATTTATTATTGTAGTTGTGCTTGCCACAAACAAAGAATTCTACACTTATTGTGATAAACTTGAAGCAATCTTTTTAAATAACAGACTGAGCCTGCATTTAGGAGGGGGAGAATCCATTGTAAGCTTTTTAATTCAGGCATTGAAGGGAGACAAAAAGGTTGCTGTTCATTATGGTAGTTATGTTTAACAGCACACAGTTGCTTTCTTTGGTTGAGATTTTTCATTCCTCATGATATAAGCTTCCTTTTTAAGCCAAATTTTTCTCTAACCCAACATATCCCTATGGGAGATTTCAGCCCCTTGGCTGGTTGATAATGTGATTGCAGATGTTTTGCTTTTTTGAGCAGATTACCGAGGTGGCTGAATACGATATTGAGATTTAGCAGTTGTTATTAGGACTTGTGTTCCTGCAGACCTGGGATGGGAATTTGAGTTTAATCACTGCAAGTCAGTGTTATGAGGTTCAGATAAAATATCAAGTATTTGCAATTATGTGGCTGGAACCTCTTGAGAGATCTAAAATTCACCTCAGATGATTATTTGGTAAACATGCTTTCCAGTTCTTCACTTGCTTTGAATGTAAGCAGCGCCCTCACCCTCAATAAAAATCAAGGCCATTTTCTTTGCATAACAATAGTGAAAGTTAAGAGCACTCCCTGATGACCAGTGGAAAAAGAGAGACCTATAGCTACATGTCTTATGTCTGGGAAGGAGCGATGAGCACCATGTATTCTTCAGGTTGCAAGCTCTATAGGTTGGGAGCTCTGTAATTCTATTAGCATTTTAGATGAACTCTGGAGCTTTTACAGATTTTTGCACACACTTGCACATAAATGCTAAAATACTTTCTGTTTTCAGCACCAGAAAGCTAACCTCCGGTAAGCAAAGCACTAGGGAACAGAGGCACCGCTTAGAATAGACTAAATCCCAGGCACAGAGAAACACTGTTTGGATTTTTTTTCATGCAGGAGACACTATGCTCTGTTTCTTCAAACCCCAGAGTATGAATAAAACTTAAATTATTGAGGCAAACAGCTTAGGGAGTTTCAAATAAGGATTAGACAATTATATGAATAAGAATAGGTAGCATAAAACGAGAAAGCCTGTTGAGTTGCCTGCATCTGCTTATAAATTCATCACAAGTATAGAGGTAAGGTAAAAATCCCATCAGCATTGCCATCCAGGAGAAGAGCTCTCCATGAGCAGCGCTATCTCTTGCAGCAGTGACTTTGGGTGTATTTCTGGGTTGCTAACCAGAGACATTTTAAAGAGACCTTGTTTTTCAGGAGGTGGTTTTGCTCTTTCTGACACTCAGATTCCTTCGATATGTGAAGAGATGATGCCTTAAATAGCTAAAGGCTTTTGAATACCTGCTTCCTATGAAACAAGAAGTATATTGCTAGTCATCTGGGACTGATCAGAGCTCAGAAGAGATTGTTCTTACTCTTATGTTCCGAGTGCTAATATATATAGTAATTATTCCCTTGCACCAGAGGGAAGGGGAACCAGGACCCCTTCAGTCTTAGCACTGTACAAGTGTTATGTGTGCTACAAAATCTGGGAGAAGAGTTTCCATCTTTAGGTCTATCTTTAGGCTTATCCCAAGTGCCTAACTTAGTGAAATATCAGGCTCCTCCTCTGAGGTGGGCAAAGGGTGTGCAAATCTCTGAGGACTACTCACAGCAAAAGCATAACTCGGATGTCTTCAATCACCTTCTAGAGGTTTCTCTGTCTTTGCACTGACTCTAGAGAGAACCAAAGCAGACTGAGCATCTAACTGAAGCCGTAGTTCATCAATGCACAGGCTTTGTTGTTGGCTCTGAAGCAAATTTGTACCTTTCTGGACACTTCACAGATGTCAGCAGTGTGTCCACTGAGGCCACGCAGATCCTTATAGGCTCCTTCTTCCTAAAATGGGGATATTTTCCCAGTAAACAGGGATACATTTCCATTTGATTATGTCATTATAGGATTTGTGACACACAGATGAACAATTGTGATTCTTTCCAGTGGAAAGAAGCAATGCACATATGCACTCAAGTGAGAATGACACTGTTGACTCTGTGTTTTGTGAAATTACAGTTACTGAGAGGATAAACCCGGAAGAATGGCTCTAGATAAATCTTTATCTAAATTATCAACAAAGAGTTTCTCTCTCACTCTTTCTCTCTTTCCATAGACCATTGACGAATATTCCCATGCAACCTCTTTTAATAGAAAATAAAGATTTCCTCCTAGGCAAGGGGAAAATAATGAAAAGATTATTTGCTTGGACAGATCATCTGGAGCAGGGAAATAAGTTTGTATTGTTTATTCATCAGAAGAAACAGGGGAAACGATGACAAAAAATTACTTATAACCCAGGAGACATATCACACCCTGTTTGGCAAAACACTTGTCATACATACGAGATCTCTCCTTGTATTTTGTGTGATTGTGATGCTGAAATAAATGTGGTTTCCTTTATAACAGCCAACTCTGTTTATCACCTAGGGAAATTTATGCATATATCAGGGCTGCTGGATTAAGCATCTTTGCTCCTGAATTCTTCTGTGATTGAAACTGAGTAGTCATGTATGATTTATCTCTGAATAATAAATGCCAAATATCTGATTGATTAGTGCATCCTGTAGCAGTGAGACTGCCTTTCACTAGCTGTGGGGTACCTGTGACAGGTACTGCTGGAATTTTCCCCTCCCTTTAAAATCTTCTCCGCTCTCCTCATCACAAGAAGCTGTTGTGACTGGTTAGCTTAGCAGTGCATTGATATTTGTCTCCAGAACAAGCTTGGAGGAAAGCTGTAATATATGGTTAAAGGAAATAATTTCCAGCAGCACCTGTAGAAAAGATCCCTGAACCTATAGGGAATTTGGAGTCACGAGCTGTGCCCAGCCCCAGATGAGGTCTACAGAAGGCGCTCTGCACTCTTCTGTGATAGCTACTGTAAATACAGCCACCTAAAACCCCAGTCCATATTGTTAGGCAGACACTGATGTGATCTTGCTGCTTCTACATCCCCATCATTTTGCAAAGGAGAGGATAGCCCTATATAATCTATCTTCAGTTTTACCGTGACATCCTTCAACATTGTGTCTGAGCAGAAATGAATCCTTTCATTCTCCATCCTAGTTAAGCCCCGTCCAGGTTTGTACTAGGGTGACATTAAAAAAGTATTTTAAACCAAAACATGGTACATAGTGCTTGGGCAGGAAGGAGACAGATCCAGAACAGCGAACAAGTGGGTATAGAGGCAGACTGTCTCTAGCTGACATTTGCCTACAACACTGAGATTCAAATTCATCTGGAAAGTT
Organism: Pterocles gutturalis; assembly: GCF_000699245.1. Classification (NCBI taxonomy): domain Eukaryota; kingdom Metazoa; phylum Chordata; class Aves; order Pterocliformes; family Pteroclidae; genus Pterocles; species Pterocles gutturalis. Next base: position 11,622 of record NW_010108477.1, on the reverse strand, counting down.
CTGTGATTTCTGTAAAGGGAAGTTTTATAGGATCCGGTTTTGCATTTCATCTTGTGTTGGGTCGTTAAGCCACTGAATATCTCTTGTTGGCTTCCAGGAGCTACAGGCTGGAACCTGGCTGCAGTGCTTTGTGGTTCAATAATAGAAGATAATTTTCAAATACTTTTATTTTCCCGTATCATAGAATCATAGAATGGTTTGGGTTGGAAGGAACCTTAAAGATCATCGAGTTCCCACCCCCTGCATTTTAAAGTCTATTTCTACAAAACATGTGGGTGCATATATTTTTAAGTGATACACTTTTGCTTTTCACTTGGGCACAAAGTTGGAATTACAGCATCATTGACTCTCTTGAACTTGGTGGGATATCCAGCATCATTGACTCTTCTGAAGTTGGTGGGATATCCAGAAGGGCAAAGGGAGATGTGTCCAGTCCATAACTAGACCAAACAGTGAGGGAGCAGGGCTGCCCCGCTTCACTGCTGCTTCAGGGATGCCACGCAGGTAGAGTGGGAGGGGAACCAGGTTGGAGAAGCAAGAGGAATGGAGGCAAAAACCCTGAGATGTCACCCAGCAGAGACCAGTAATCCCCTGGGGTGAATAAAGAAATCCAAAGGACATAAGACTGGTATCCCAGTGCAGTAATGTAGTTATTTAATATTTCTGGTATGATCTAAGATGGCAAAGACTGAGAATTGCAAGAACTTCCTGCAGCAGTACCTGCATATAGCAGATCATGTTACCCTGTGGTTTTAGAACTGTCGTAGCCAGAGGTACGTACTTCATTCGTGAGTAGCTGAAGAGCTAGTCTGTGACCCGAGAAATGGGTCTGTTATGTTCAGTGAAAAACGCACAGTTATCAGGAACAACAAAAAATTCATAGTATGAGTTGCATACAGGATACTAATTGGTAATGAGTTTTGTAATCCCTGGCTGAGTTAGGCTGTCTTCATAGAGGCACTGAAAAGTAAAACTTTTCCCTGAATTAATATTTCACCAATTCATCTGGTTTTATGCATAACGTTTCTTTAACAAGGGATTGTTTGCTATAGTTTCCTATTTATACAGCGAAAAAATTGCCTGCACATGGTGTACTATCCTGATTGATTGAATTGTTAAAGAAGCCCCAAGGATGCTGTCCATCCACCACCTTCCTGAAGTACTGCTCTACGTTCCACAGCTGATGATAGTTTGTATTGCAACTGTTTTGTTGCCAGGTCTTAATTTTGTTAGGTTGTTTTGGTTTGACTTGGCTTTGTAAAAACATGACAAATTAACTGTGTGTCCTGGAAGGTGCTGTCTCACAGCCAGGATGAAATTTAATGTTAACTTCATTATTGCAGAAGTCAGTCTGAAAGCCAAAGCACACTGACCTACAGCAAATAAACCATTAATAGCACATTTAATTCGTGTATTTGAGATAAACTGTGAGATAAACCTCAAATGAATATTATGATTAATTTGGGTGAATGCATATGTTTGTGCTTGCAGCCACATCTGTTCTGGAGAGAATCAAAAGCATCCATCTGTTTATTGTAATGGGTTCTAGTCTGTGTGGATTCTCTTTTATAGTGAATGTCGGGGCCTGTTTTTGTAAGTCAAGTGGTTAAAAGCCCACTTCCAAAGCAGGGTCATGTGTGCAGTCTTGCATTTATTTTCTTCTGCCCAGGGCAATATGAGTCTGTAAGTTACCCGTGCTGTTTAAGGCAGAGCATTTTTGCTTTTGGAAATCTGATCACCGCTCCTTAATGAGCACAGAAGGAAAATAAACTCTGACAAGTTCAGATTCTCCTACTCTCTGTATGAGTCTCTCATACAATTTGTTCAGTTAATCCCCTGCAGAAACTCTTTGCCATTGGAAAAGCTTGGGTGGAAGCTCTGAGGTTTCATGAATTCCAGCTGTGACTGTTGCCACTGCATACGAAATTGGAAATTAAATTGGTTTTGATTACACTACTTGCAAAAATTCTCATGGTGATCAGGTTTATTCTTATCAACAACGTAGTTTGTAAAGAATCATTCAAGGTTTCACTTGCAGATCACGCATTTATTTGATAGCTTAAGCCTGTAGTTCCACAAAGCAGTGAATCGGGTTTTTGGCTCTTGGTGCCAGATCAAAACTTCGATGACACGTGGAACAAAGCACTGAACTAGTGCAAACTCTCTGTTTGGTTCAAGTTAAAAACCAGTGTTGTGTAATAACCTTGTCTCAGCAGATTCTATGATATATCAGGTATCATTCACCTGTAGAGCGCTGGCAGAAAGCCCACACAGGCCACAAAGGCTGCACAAACACCAGGGTGTCCGCTCTGGATAGTTTGATAAAAAATGTGATCCTATTGTCTTGCCTAATTCAATCACATTTATAGTGCCAAACTGCCTAGTACTTCATATATCTGACATTAAAGTCGAGCCACAGCCTGCATGACTAGGTAATAACGTCTGAGTAAAGGAAATGTTGCCAGGAACTATGATTAAGGGCCATTCGAGGCCAAGTTTCATAAGCAGTATCTGATTTGGGAGGCTCTGGAACACCCACTTTGAGACATCTGCAGGCGGATTTGCCGAAGCGCAGAACACCTGCTCCCGTTTGCTCCTGCTCTAACGGTGAGTCTTCAGTGCATCTGAAATTTGCTTTGTGATTTTTCAAGTGGACTGCTCTAGAAGAATTAGTCCTTAATCTCCCTGTCTGTTAAACTAGGGATACAAATCCTGTGGGCAAGTTCACAGCTGTAACTGCAGTTACTGCCCTTTCCCCCACAGGTAATACAGGATTTCTCTCTGACACCTGGCTACCTGTTTGCAGGAAACTTCTCTGACAGGCAGAATTACGCAGTGTTGTGATCTGTGTCTCTATACCAGGTATAGAAGCTGGGCATTGAGCGAGGAAGAGGACAGAGCTCTTTTAATTGGAGAGGAGCCATTAAGGTCTTGCCTGGACGCCCTAAAGTGAGCTGATGAGCAGGTGCAGCAGTGACACATGCTCTGGCATAAAATAAAACCTGATCATGTAAACCCTAAGAATATCAGATTCCTTTTATAAGACTTTCCTATCAGAAATATTGGCAGCTGCCTTTATTGGTATTAACAAATAATTCTGCTCACAGAAAATCTTTGCAGCCTGCTGTGTTTATTGGAGGACTCTGATGCAGATTCTTCCATATACCAGTTCTTGCTCTCTCACCTTCCTTCCTTTTCATCATCGCAATTGCATGGCAGACTGGAAAGATGTATTTCGGGTAAAAGATGAATTTGATAGGGAGAGAATGTGAATTAAATACACAGGGAAATTAAGAAAACGTTTAACACAGTTAATTGAAAATTGTTCCTAGAACCATCCTCAAAGCAGAAAATGTTTTTGCTTTTATCTGCAGATTATTTTTAAAAGACAGAGGAATAAATGTAGCAGGTTCATTTTTATACCTGCGAGGCAAGGAGATTTCACTGGAAATAACATGAGTTGCTTTCTAAGTCAGTCTTTCTTTTTATCTTCGTTTGTCTCCAAGCCTCTGCTATGACAGGATCACAGCAGCAGGAGATGGAAAGATTTTGGAATAGTTTTCTTAATGATTAGGCCAAGAGCTTATGCAAAGAGCCTCACATTCTTCCAGTGGAAATACGTGTGTAGCTTTTATACAATAGCCAGCTCAAGATCTGTACCAAAATGTGATATTCAAATTCAGGAGATGAGGGAACAGAAAGAAAGAAAGAAAAAAAAAAAAAACCTTCAAATGGTGATCCTGATTGCTGGAAAGATTTGATCAGTTAAAGAAGGGCTCCGGTACCCAGCACAGCCCAGTCTGTAATCTGGCGTCCCAAGGAAACCAGACTGATGTATTGTTTACTAGTCAAGTCCCCATTCCTAATCTTCCCCAGAACCTTTTGAATCCATTGATCACATCATGCAGATATGATACAAGAGCTGAAACCTCACAGATCTGAAGTTCTTACAAGTTTCATGTAAACAAGTAGCCAGGCCCAAGAGACAAATCCTGTTAACGCTCCCACTGGGAGGTGATTTATAGGACTCACCCAGCACGACCCTCTGTGGGACAGTGAGCTGGAATGAACAGCCAAGCCTTAGGAAAGCTCCACTCATTTTTCACCTTATTAGGCATCGGAGCATATAAACATGAGGCAACTCCAGGGGAAGCCAAGCTTCATTAGTTTCTGCTGCTGACAGAACGACTTGTCAGTGGTTGTGTTACACCGAGAGAAGAACTGTTAATATTTTTCACACAGATGCAACCATAGACTTGCATCCTTAATGGCTTGCATGAAGAAGCAAAAAAAAAAAAGCATTAAAATAAGATCCCCATCAGAAGGGGGTTAAGATATGTGGCGCTTGTGACTGTCTTTAATGAGCAGACCACAGACAGGCTTGTGCAAAGGGGGTCCTTTGAAACTAAATACGTGGGGCAGGAAAATCCCGAGGGTGCAGGTTACGCTGCAAGTTGTCAGCATCATATATTCTGCTAAGTGCAGAACTGAATCCCAATTTCTCCAAACCTCAAAATGCATTTGGATCAGTTATCCTTTTGACTAAAGAGCCCAGAGAAATTAAGAAATTCAGCTGCAAGCCATGAAAGTAATAAAGGGACATCCATCTCTTTTCCTGTCTGCTTTATGCCAGACTTTTTCTGGCATTTCTGTTACTCAAAATCATGATGCTATCAGAGTGTCCTAGCAAGCAATTCCATTCCCTTATGGAGATTTAGTAAGAAAATATCCTGTGCAGCTGTTGTAGAGCTTCATTTGTTCTTAGAAATAAATTTTACTGGTACAAAGTGTATGTTTGTCAGTACAACTGCATCTATACTAGAAGCACTTTGTCAGTTCAAAGTAGGAGTATGCCTGTGTTTGTAAAATGTTGCTGGAACTGACATGGCCTGAGCTCCTGTAGTGTACAGTGCCAGGACAGTGAGCTCCTGGATCCGGGTTCTCAATCTCTGACAGAATAAACATGAATAAACTGTAAAGATGGACAGGATTCTGAACTTCAGCATCCAAAGTACCCGCCAAACTCATTATCACCTTACTCTTCCGAAGTTTTGCCTGGGAAATTAAAAAAAGGATTAGCAAAAAAATGCCATATTTTAATTTATGCATGCACAAGTCTCGTGCTGAGACCTATCATTCATTCATTTGTAAAAGCAAGTCTTGATTCTTTGAACAAGGGGCTGAAATAATCAGTGGTTGAAACAGGAGATAATCCATAACACCAATGAGCTGTGGTTTGATCCTTGTCGTAAACCAGTCTCAGGGAACAAGTGTTCATCTCTAGCATGACAGACCTCTCCTGGGCCCCCATCAATCCTGTTTCTGATGAACAGAAGATGGTAGTCCCATCATAGGAGAGCTACATGGAAATATTTTGTCAGTACAATAGTGACTGTTAAGGGCTTAAGAGAAAAAAAACTTATTCCAGGAAAATCCACATGCAGAGCAACATGAAAGCGTGCAGGCAGGCATCAGGGGTCCAGGCAAGCAGGCCACTCTCTGCAGCTCCATGCCTGTTTCCTAGGGAAGGAAAAACATTTCCAGTTTCATTCTGCATCTGCACCCAGGGCTGCCAGGCCGCCGTTTCTGCCTGAGCAGTGACCGCCTGATTTCTCAGCAATAGGGATGAGGTCTGGAAGTCAGCAAGGGGGCTCCGACGCCAGGCATCACACAGCGAAGGGAAGGAAGCAACCTGGCAGCACTTCATGGAAGCCTCCCACAGTGCTCCTGCTCAAGGGAGCTTATTTAATTTAAAAAACAAACAAGGTATACTGGCAAGAGTGCTCGTTTGCAGATCCGTATTGCACCTCTCAGAGGCCCCAGAGGGAAGGGGGAGCACATAAGGATATGTTTTCTTCCTAGGTAGGCATAGGTTTACTGGAAACGAGAAATTGCAGCCTTCTCCCCTCCTGCACATTGGTGCAGCAGCACATTCACGCTCATGTCAGATGCTCTGGCAGTGGCTGTGCAGGCACATGCATCCATCCAGTCAGGACTATGTCCATTCCCCCGTGCCCCAGCTTGTTGTGTTAACAACATCCAGTCTCATTTTGTCCTGTGAACTTCCTTCACCCTCATGCATCTGTATGAGGACGCTGAGATCCCAGGAGGCTTCCCAGGATGCGGGGCTTTGGTTAGGCACTGTCCTTTCCACTGCATTAACATCTAATACCACATAAAGTAAAGACAATCAAAACCATTTCAAAGCAATAGAAATATATACCGTTTTCCACTACAGCCTTGAACTTACATTGTAACTACCTTCACATTCTTGTAGGAAAGACCTAAGGCAATAGTGTAACTTTCAGGAAGGCTTCTCCTTGCTTTGAGATCCCAGAGAAAACTGTAGGTTTGATGGGCTTTTGCATTCTGACCATTTTTGATCATCTGCCAGAATACCTGGTACTGAAGAAGAGCAAACCAGTGTAGCTCTGCTTGAAGGGTAAGAGGCGGTTCTTGTTTCAGTTCAAAGTTGAACTGACTTGATTAGAATGAATTGTTGCAGATCTTGGTGAAACCCTTGACATAAACATGAAAAAAGCATACAGCATCCATAACAGTCAGCTCTGGGTTTACATTTAACAAACTGCAGCTATGCTGAATAAAAGCAAATCTGTCACTTAATGCAGGGCAAATATCGATCATTATTCTTAGCCAAAGAAATTAATTAGACTGTTAATAGCAGACTCATCTAAGTTATGGAGCCAGGGGTGCTGGTATCTCTTCACAGTTCTGCCAATACACTGTGTGGCCTTGGAAGAGATAAAGAGTGAAAGAGGTGAAAGATCTTCAACAAGTTCTCTGTACCTTAGTTTCCCCCAAGGGAAAACCAGACATACTTACCTGTTCAGAAAGAGGGGTTGCTTCTCATTCACTACTTTAAAAACTATGGCTTTGTAGCATGAAAAGTAAAAACTCTTTAAGTTGCTTTGTTTATATTTTCTAGTAGCACAGGGTGGATTGATCAGCGCTGTATATTGATTCAGTCCAACAAAGGGGCAAAACGGGAACATTTGTGGAGACACCGTTATAAGCAACACAGAAACCTGTGCTGCTTTAAACTGGTTTGGTTAAACCTGTCCAAAAAAAATCTGGACAAAAACACATTTTGGGTGATCTCAAATCAATTGGGAAGAGATTGACGCTAAAGAAAATCGAAACCACTGTTGAGAGCAAGGCAATGCCATGTGCAGACGAGCCTGTAAGGAACCACACGGACACCATTCCGCCAGCCCCGTAACAAGGTTTTGATGGCTCAAACTGTCATCTTCACCTTTTCAGTTCTTAGCCCTTATGTTCTCATTCCTAGATCCAGAAAGAATACACTGAGAACAATTCGGATCACCTGTGTCATTACTGAGGATTAACGAGCAAAGAGCGTAAATCATTTCTTAATTGGGGGCATCATTAGGCAAACAAAGCAAAGCACCCAGTACAATAGGTGGTAAGTAGACTATTAGTCTCTGTTAAGTACTTCTTCTTTAGCTTGAATCAGGAAAAGCAGTTTAGAGGAGAAAAAAGGGATTTAGCAGGAACATATCCCATCTATCTAAAGAACTGCTAAACTCAGTAGCAAGGCCCCTCAAATCAGTAAAAGGATAGAATTTACATAAAAAATAGTCTCTGCTTTTTCCTTAGTCCACAGGCGAGTTGACCTGATTTTAATGCAGATGCTAATGGAGACCAAGGTAATCTGAGTTTCCAATGGTGCTGGATGGAAGATGTTAAGCAAATGGTTCTTTGAAAAAGTCCCTCCAGCCCTCGAGTGCAAAAATTTGGTTACTTCTTGTTTTCTCTTGCAGTTTTCACAAGAAATATTGAAGCCTTTGAAATATTTGACATGGCTTTGTTGCCATAAACATTAGTTTTAACTATATAGAAAATACTGTGATAGGGATACAGAAAATGCAGTTGTTCCCAATACTAGCTTTGCCAGTGAGCGTCTGCTCAGTTAAACCGTTTTGCTTTTTTTTTTGTTTGTTTCAGTTTTTCAGTTGTGGAATACACAGAGAAAGGTGGGGGAGAGGAAGGTATGCTGACTCCAAACCCTCTGCTAATCCTCCCCAGAGAGCAATTAAGACAGCATTCACAAAACCATTTAGTTTTTCTATTCCTCACTTCTGATCAACTTTTTTCCTTTTAATTCTTTAATTCTTTAAGGTTACACGTGAACCTCTTGACCTTTTGCTGTTTTATGGTATCAGGAAGGCTATTTCTCTGGTTTCTTATTTAATTTAAAACCTTATCCTGAAGCTGCCTCCTGGCGAACTTCAATTTCTGTAGGAGTTGGCAGAAGGTCTATGTATACTACAGATTGAAGCTTAAGTGTACTGGCTGTCAGGTCACATATTCCTTTACCTTTCTAGTTCAGAAAATCTATAGTAGAGAATAATGATGTTTCAGTAAAGGAGAGACTAGCTGATAAAACCACCTCTTCTCCATTTCTAATGCCTGAGTCTGCAAGGCATAAAATGTACCTTCCTCACAGCATCAGTGCGACACGAGTTGCTCTGTATTTCCCAGAACAAAGAGCATCAGGAGGGATGTTGTTCATTTGTCTCTGAACTGACATGAGTTTTTTTCTTGATGTACTATCAAAGTTGGAAATGTAACCAGATGATAAACTGCTCCACACAGCTACAGATCTTCCTAAGCCAACTGCAAACAACAGTTACTTTATACAAAAGAAGACATTTTCTAAGTGCTTTCGGCAATACAAGTTTAAAATCTAACTTTAAAAAGCATTATTGCAGCTGCAGTACTGTGTATTGGCATCGCTGTCAGTAAATCCCACTGACCTTTTACTGACTGCAACAAGGACAATGCTTTTAAGCTCAAGCTACTGTATTTCTGGAAGCCTCAACTTACTATTTTTCAGTACTAAAACAAGTGTACAACACAGCTCTCAGTATTTTGGGGAAGCTTTTATTTTTAGGGTATTCTTGTTTCCTGCTTATATTCGTACTCCAATTTTAGGAGGAACTGGCCAAGTAAACATATGTCACAGCCCTGGGCCAGCTAAATTCTGTGAAATTTCTGATTCACACCCATGAAAGAGTCAGAAAGTTATCCAAATATATCACCTTGCCCCTAGGGCACTGAGATATACGTGTGCTTAGTATAAACGTTACTGTAGGACATACTGCTCACCAGAATTAAGATGTAATGTTCTGAAGTAAAATAGATAATAAAGTAGTGTGAAGGTCATAAATTTGTTTACAAAGTCTATTAGTCCGATTGACTTAAAAGAGAGGTCTCCAAGCATCTTTATCTTACCAGTTTACTGTTTGATGGGCAGTCCTAACCCAGGAGAGGCTTTAGCATTTACTTATCCACGTAAGATTTTTAAGCCTTGGCCCCTGCTCCTACTGGTAACACCTGTGGAGTCCTTTTAACATGCCTTCACAGTTTAATCACTCCAGTTTCTGTGCTGTGGGGAGGTCTTAAAACACTCCAGCCGCGAGTAGTGTATTTTGACAACTTCTTCCTATCAGTACCCTGCTGCGAAGGGGATGGCTGCACTCAGGCAGCATGCATCTTAACAAGGAGTCCAAGGAGGCAAGCGTCTCCAGGATATTCTCAGCAAACTGAGTGGAGGCTTATTTTGTTCTTACCTTACCCTGTAATCGTTCATCCATTTGAAGTGTCCAGTTATGTAAAGAAAGAAAAAAGACCACTAAGCCATGGGAAGAGAGGAAGCAACACATACATTGTTTTATTATCTTCCCCTAGGATCTGCACTAAACTGTACATTTTACTGAAATTAGGGCTAGAAGATGCTCCTTAAGCAGCACCACTTAACCGACAGTTCAGCAGGGGCAGGTGAGTCCCAGGCAGCATCACCTTGCATCAGTTTATGGTAGAAGCTGTAGATGAAGTACAGCCTTCCTGGGCTTTACAGGCTGTCGAGTGTCCAGAGTTAGTAACTCCACTAAGGCACCTCCCTGTCCTAACTTGCTGAGAAGTGACACAACCACAGAAATTGAAACCAAGGCCTCTGACATGTCCCCTAGAGCATGGTATGGCAGCTTGAAAGGACCAGGGAAGGGTGAAATTAATTTCTACAGTTTCTGCCATGCCTTGAACAGGTACACAGGCCTCAGACTCTTGCCTTTTTCAATAGCATTAAAATAATACAAGTTAAAAAAAACCCCAAGAACCTAAAAGAAGTTCTAAAATGTCATCTTCAGAGACATAAAAAGCCAAAATTGATGCACTTCTTAATAGCATCAAACATTTGAAAGTCCTTGTTTCAGTCCCAAAGAAGTTTTTATACTAGTGAAGCAGCATCCGGTTCAGGCTGTACGCTGATGTGCATCTTCTCAGACGGGAACTCCTGAGTACATCATTTGGTCACCCTGTGTCACCCCAACAGGGGATGCGTTAGCACTGTGTCCATAAATGGTTCTTTTAAGGAAAGCTGCTGGAGCCATTACTGTGGTGCGATCAGTCGGTATTCTGTGGTTAGCACGGGAAGGGTGCAGGAGTTGTCCACTGGTGGGTGGAGGACTTAAGAACCGAGCATCTTCAGCCAGCCCAGCGATAGGAAGGGATGGAGCCAGAGTCATGCAGATGTTGCTGGTCTGAGGACCGCTGCTCAGTGAGCTTCTGGTGGCAGAACTGGAACTGGAGAAGCGAGAAGGAAGATCAGCTTCTAGCAGCCAAGTCTGGCCAGGTGCAAGTCCACTTGGCTGCCCCTCATCCTGCGATTTTAAGCACTTGCAGCAGCAAATTCCAACACAGGCACCGCCAACAACAAATGCCACAAATACAGACCCGACGAGAAGGAATGGCAGGTACACGGGCACTGAAAAGGGAAGAGTGACATTAGCCAACCATTCATTCATGGCATATTCCAGGTTACATTCTGTCCTCATTCCTTAAGACATGCATGCATCAGGGAGCAGGCCAGAGCAGTTTTACTCTCAACTCTTCTCTTGCTGCAACAAGATCAGAAAGTGGCAATTGCTATGGCAGGATCATTTGAAAAAGCCCAAAGTACAGAGGGTCGGAGCAGTCAGTCCTGTAGCATCTGCCATTTCTACCCATGCAAGAGCTGTCCCAGTGCTTAGATGTCACAGCTACTGCTCGCTTGTGCATGATGAAGTAGAAATTGAGACTCATAACTGAGTTTCAGCTGTACCTAAACGGCTGTTGGGTTGCCTGTGGAATCTGTGTTTGGGGGCTACAAGCATTTTTACAAACCAAAAATTAAGTCAAAATCCATTACTTAGAGGCATCCACATACATTAGCAGGGCAGGTTAGTAAGGCAGGCGTTCCACCAGGGATGTAAACATCAGAGGTGTTACCAGGTTACTTTGTTAGCAGCTTAGAAGCTTTTCTAAGGATAGGACTGACAGAAAAGTCTTCTGAGCGAAGCCCCAAGTTAGTCCCTCTTCCCAGTGAGGGGAACTGAGCGGCTGTGGCCCATGCAGCCACCAAAATAAACACTGTGCAGGGGCTCCTCACCTTTCTGCTGCAGCGGTTACAGCCTGGAGCTCTGGGGGGGCAGAGAAACAGAGGAAGGATCTGGCTGATGCCACAAGGTTGCTACAGGGGATGCAAAGAAGAAAGAACATCTGATGTGCCCCAACCCATCTCCTTCAGGCACGGGAAGCCTA
>NW_010108476.1:0-204 GCF_000699245.1 Pterocles gutturalis | reverse complement strand
GGGCCACGGGGGCGGGCCCGCAGCCACTCTAGGGATCCCACAGCCAGCCCAGGGCCAGCGTGGGGGGGACCCTACACAGGACACGGCCACCCTGGGGACCCCGCAGGCACCGGGGGGACACCGGGGGGGGACCGGACAGGGGACCGGACCCAGCTGGGCCGGGACACGGCCACCCCGGGTGCAGCGAGGAGGGGACCGGGGCTC
>NW_010108475.1:0-2740 GCF_000699245.1 Pterocles gutturalis | reverse complement strand
AATCTGCATCTTATCTCTCTTTGTAGCCCGGGAGGTGTCCATCTCTTAAACAAAGGGATTCCTGGAACCTTGGCAAAGGCTTGTCCTTCAGGGTGTCTCAGACAAAAGGAGTCCTGGAACCTTGGCCAGGACTTGTCCATTTCAGCAAACTTTGAGACAATAACGTAAAAAGTATGGCCTCTTACAGACAATTACCCTCTTTTTTTTTCTTAACAGAGGCAGTCACAATGCGTGGGGCCGACAGTCTCACCTTAGGCAACCCGCTGGATTCATCCGCCTCCTTATTTTCCTGGCCGTCTAGTTCCAGTGCCCTATATCTAATGTGTAAAGGCAATTGGGAGGGTGAGGAAGGTCGGGAGGGGATTTGCCTGTCCTCCCTGGCTAGGAACTATTTCCATTCCCCCCTCTCTCCTTCCTCTCATTTCTTTATAGAAGGACCAGATTCTTGATCAAATCCTTCTTCTTCCTCCTCCTCCCTTACTAATTGGCGATATCATAGTGTCACCTCGGGCTTGGAGGGTGTATTTTTCCTCCTGTTAGTTGTTATGCTAGGAGCAGATCGGGCTGCCTTGCTCAACTCCAACATTTCTTGTGATGCAACGGGTCCTTCCTCTTCAGTTTGCAGAGCAGTGAAGCGATTCTGCAAGGGCACTTCAGCCTTTGGAGGAAGCCTCTTCCTCCTGTTGGTCTGCCTTTGCAAGCTTCCACTCCTCTGCATTACCAGCTTCTGCCCTGTCTGCATTGGTGGCCCCCCTTTCTTCTGAGTGTACTGGTGGGATGGTTTTTGGTTGTTTATCCGTGGGTTGTGGCACCACAGGAGACTGCACCTGGAACCAGTTGCCTGTCTCCTTCTCAGCCTCCCTGATACTACACAGCCTTCTCACTGCCTCCTGCAGCTCAGCCACCTGTCGCAGGAGCTCCTCCACCTGGGCACACCTTTTGCAGGCAGGTCTGCCCCCTGACCCAAGGGAAACATCCAGGCACCTCCTGCAATCCAAGGTCTGCACCGCAGTCTCTCCCTTCCACAGCTCTGTCTGGGTGGAGGCATCACTCACCACAGGGGTAGATGGCACAGACCCCCCAGCCGGAGCTGCAGCCTTTACAGCCTTCACTCTAAGTCCAGTATTTACCATTCTGCCTGGAGCATAGGTAGGATGTCCCCACTGCAGCTAGTCCTCAGCTCTGCCCTCCTTCTTACAGGTGCCCTGTGGGCTCACCCTCCCGCACGAACTGCCGCATGAAACTCTGCATGCGCAGTTGGCAGTGGCTAACTGCTGCCCTCCCGAGGCAAATTTAAGGACGAAGTGGGGAGGAAGTGGGGGGGATGAGAGAGTGAAGGATGTGGTGAGGGACCATGTCCAAGGCTTTGCACAAGTTCAGGTAAATCACATCCGTCACCCTTCCTTTGTCCACTGATGCCGTCACTCCATCATAGAAGGCCACCAGATTGGTCAGGCAAAATCTGCCTTTGGTGAAGCCATGCTGGCTGTTTCAGATCACCTCTTGGTCTCATATGTGCCGTAACATGGCTTCGAGGAGGATCTGCTCCATGATCTTCCCAGGCACAGAGGTGAGGCTCACCACCTTGTAGTTCCCCGGGTCTTCCTTTCTCCCTTTCTTAAAAATGGGAGTAATGTTTCCCTTTCTCTAGTCACTGGGGACTTCACCTGACAGTCGTGATTTTTCAGATATGATGGAGAGCAGCTCAGCAACCACATCAGACAGCTCTTTCAGAACTCTGGGATGCCCCATAGACTTATATACATTCAGTGTCACGAGTCAGTCTTGGACTTGTTCTGCTGTTACAGTGGGAGGGATTCTGCTCCTCTCACCCTCACCTAGAGGTTCAGGGTCCTGACAGACATGGGAAGCTGAAAGACTGAGGCAAACCTCTTATTGAGTGCCTCTGCTTTTTCCATGTCTGAGGAAGCCAGTTCTCCTTTCTCATTTATCAGAGGGGGAACGCTCTCCTTGGCTGGCCTGTCTCCTCCCACCTATGTACCTGTAGAACCCTTTCTTGTTATTTTTCACATCCCTTGCCAAGTTCAGCTCCATCTGTGCCTTGGCTTTCCTGATCCTTTCTCTACACATCCGGACAACACCTCTATATTCTTCCCAGGCTACACAACCTTGCTTCCACTTCCGGTACTTTTCCCTCTTTTCCTTCAGTTTCAGCTGCAGGTTCTTGCTCAACCATGCCAGTCGCCTGGCCTCCTCTGCTCAATTTCTTCTGCTGGGGGATGGAGAGCTCTTGCGCTCTCAGAAGGGTGTCCTTAAAGAGCTGCCAGGTCTGTTCTGCTCCTATGCCCTTAAGGACAGTTTCCCAGGGGATCCCATCCAGTAATTCCTTGAACAGCTGAAAATTTGCTCTCCTGAAGTTCAGGGTCCTGACTCTGCTTTTTGCCAGGCCCATATTCCTCAACATCACAAACTCCACCAGGGCATGGTCACTACAGCCCAGGCTGCCCCCAGCCTTAACCTCTCTAATGCTCTCTTCTACACTGGTGAGCACCAGGTCTAGTAGCGTTTCCCCTCGTATCGGTCCATCTAATATCTGGACCAGGAAGTTGTCCTCAATAGACTTCAGGAGTCTCCTGGACTGTTTGCAGCCTGCAGTGTTGCTATCCCGGCAGATATCCAGGTGGTTGAAATCCCCCATCAGGAGAAGAGCCTGTGAGCATGACACCTCTTGAAGCTGAATCAAGAAGGCTTCATCAACAGGTTCTCCCTGATCAGGTGG